>NC_077230.1:344439849-344541594 GCF_027887165.1 Monodelphis domestica
TCAGGTCAATAGTGGCCGAATCCTCTCAGACAGGGAGAGCAAATCCTTTAGGACAAATGCCTGGAACAGAGAAGCCTTCAGCTGGTACAAGATCATCGTTTCTAGGTATCTTTCGGGCTGTTATGGGCACAGAACAAACATTTCTGGCTTGTTTATTCTGCTGTGTCCCATAAGATGGAATTAGAGACCAAAGAGAGAAGTTTCTGAGAGCCAGATTCCTTCTTGACACAAAGCAAAACTCCCTCATCAAGTTATCTGCCAAGTGGAATGGGATGCCTCAGGAGACGGTGAGTTTCCCATCCCTGGAGGTCTTCAAGAAGAAGCTGGATGATCCTTCTGGAGTTGTGTTTCAACCCGAGGTTCTAGGAGCCTTGGATTCACAATGTCTGCTTCTTGTGCAATCGAGAAACAAAGCTGACGCAGCCCCTGAGATGGGCAGGAGCTCAGAGCCCGGGCTTAAGGCCAGGGAACAGTCAGGGCCACAGCTAGGTTATTATTTATTATTCTGCAACAAAGGCACCAACCTTTACTGATTTAACTTTTGGGGTGACCTTGAATATGTTGCTTCCCACTTCTGAGCCTCGGTCTCCGCCTTTGGAAAATAAAGGGCATAAAATAAGTGGCATTGATGGTTCTCTAAAATTCCTATCATCTATTATAATATTCTAATAGTGTTCTGGGGTTCTATGGAATTTTTCAACATCTTTAAAATTTAAAAAATTCTTTTATAATATTTTATTTCCCCCCCAAACATGTTGAAACAATTTTTAATATTTTTGGAAAAAAAATTTGAGTTCTAAATTCTCTCTTTCCTCCCCACCCTCCCTCCTGGGTTCTATGTTCCAAGGGTTCTTCTGTTCTTAACATTCAATGTTCTATGCCCAGATGACTCTTTGAAACTCAACGCCACCCTCTTTTCCCAGCCTGCTTCCCTGACTTTTGGGTGAAGGGAGATGATAGCTATAAAGAACTCTTAAAATGGCAAAATGCTTTCTTTAAATCTGTAAGTATTTTACAAAAGAAGGGCATTATTTGTTATCTTTGAAGAATCATAGAACCTGGAAATGGGAAAGGACTTTAGGGGTCAGCAGTCCCAATTCTCACTTGGCCTGGGAGTAGATCGAAGGGTAGGGTTGGGTGAGGATGAAGTCCGAGGGCAGGGGCAGGGGCAGGGGCAGTCCCATTCTGGGGTGTAGAGCCTGGCACAGAGTAGATGAAGAAATGCTTGTTGAGGGACCGACTGAGGCTCAGGGCAGGATCAAGGCTCAGTCTATAATCAGGAACAAGGGTCAGCGTCAAGGCTGAGGCTGGGGCTAGCATCAGGTTTCCATCTGAGGCAGGGTCAGAGCTCTGTCTGGGGCCAGAAGTGAAGGCTATCTGACCTTGTCTGAAATGGAAACATCCTCATTAGGAATGCACTCTAATGACTGAGCTCACCGGCTCAGCGATGGCTTCTTACTGGAAGGACATCAGATGAATCAATGACTTGGAATGGCTCCAATATTGACCTCAAGGAAACCAGTGTTCCTTTGGGGAAATGAGTTATTTGGCCCCCTCTTTCTGGCCTGTGAGCAAAGTCCTCCATCTTTGAGAAGATCAAGTGCTAACCTTAAGAGGTCCCTGCTCTGAAAAGGGAGGGATGGCCTCCTGCTGGGGTTTGGGTCAGACACATTAATGTGGGACCCTCAGAGCACCCCTGGATAAAGGCATCGGCCAGATAAATATTCACATGGCTGCTGTGGTTTGTTCTGTCCATAGGACGAGGGAAAGCCTAATTTATGAGACCAGCAGAGTCGGGAGTTTGTCAAAGCTCATAGCCAAGAAAGCTTCTAGGGAGAGAAAGTCTTTCATGAATGCTGATGATGATTCTGAGCAGAAGACCACGAGGAAATGGTGCACACTCCACTTCAGGCTTGGAGCAAGGGATGATCTTTGGTAAGGAGGGAATAATAACAATAATGATGATGATGATGACGACTAGCATTTATTTAGCAGTTACTCCATGCTGGACATTGTGCTGTACAAATATTGTCTCATTTGATCTTCCCAACAACCTGGGAGGTAGATGCTATTATTATCCCTACTTTACAGATGAAGAAACTGAGGCAAACAGAGTAGCTAAGTGACTTGCTCAAGGTCATACAATTAGCAAGTATCTGAGGTCAGATCTGAACTCAAGTCTTTAAAAACAAAACAAAACTTCACCTTCCATCTTAGAATCAAACTGTTTATTGTTTCCAAGTGTAAAAATTAAATTTAGTCTCTAGTAATAGAAATATTATATTTTAAGAGGTTTATTAAAGATTATTAGAAATCAAGGAATAAAGAAAATGCAAAATAGAAAAACCACATGCCTAGGCTGATTAGCCCATTCAAACCCCCCAAGCTTAGCTTACCCACAGCATCATTAAGAAGAGTAGAGACCGAGTGTGAGTCAGAGAGCTAGTTAAATACTCATTGTGATCTCACCCAGGTGGGGACTCAGGTGAGATTATAGGGAATTCTGGGAAGTACCAAGGACTTCTGGGGATTGAAGTCTGAGGTTCAAATCTCCATTTTTACACAAGGCAGGAGAGTGGTATAGGCTAGGCAATGGAGGTCAAGTGACTTGCACAGGGTCACACAGCTAGGAAGTGTCTGAGGTCAGATTTGAAGCTAGGATCTCCCATCTCTAGACCTGACTCTCAATCTATTGAGCCACCCAACTGCCCCCAACTCAAGTCTTTTCTGATTCTGGACCTAGAGCTCCATCCACTGCCTCACCTAACTGGCCTCAAGGGTAAATAAAGAGAGTAAGTGGGCTCTTCTAGATGGTTCTCTACTAGTTTTCAGACTTTCTGTTGTTACTATCCACAGGGACCAATAGGAGGAAGTTCTCCATGACTAGGAAAAAGTGCCAGCCTCTGTCACAAGGCTCTTGGGCTTTGGCCTTTTCCTCCACTCTCCTGCTTTGGAAGGAATCCTGTCTTCTTCTACACTCATCTTCATTCAGCACATATGGACAGATGGTTCAAGAGAAAAACTGTATTATCTCGTCAGGAGAAGAATTGGCCCAGGTTATATGTCATGCAATCGCAGAACCTCAGAGTTGGAAAGATCCTCTAGGGCCATTAGAAATTGGGACTCCACCCCTGGGATCCCTGAAGGAGGTGCTGGTGTTTAATAACAGGTCTGGAGCTGAGAGAGGATATATGCACACCCTTTTATGTCTAATTTGAATTATTAGCACATTCTAAGTCTAGACAAATAAAATGTGGCCCAGATTGGTGGTGGTTATCAATTTCTGAGTGTAAATGCTTACAATGAAAATTTCACATTAAGATTTTTTAAGCTGGTTAGAACTGCCTCTCACTCATCTTGAGATCCCTGACTCTGGTGGGTGAGCTTTTGTCTTCTCTTGCTAGGGTTCAGGCCCCCTTACTATGTCCTGGCTATCTCTATACCTCTCCCATATGACCCCCCCCTTTTCAGGTCCCCTTTATGTATTCTGTTACCCATTAAGTTCCCCCAAAGCCAAGGGCTGCCTTGCTATCCCTAGCACTTAGCACAGTGTCTGGAACAGAATAAATGCTTAATAAGAGTTCTCTCTTCCATTCCCCTCTCTCCATTCTTTTCTCCTTTCTCTCTTTCCCTCTCCTCTTTTCCTCTCTCTTCCTCCCTTTATCTCTCTGCCTCTCTGTCTTTGTCTCTCTCTCTTGCCTACCACCTATTTCTCCCCTCTCCTTTTTTCTTTCTTTTCTTTCTCTCTCTTTCTCCCTCCCTCCCCTATCTCTGTTTCTATCTCCCATCACCTATTTCTTCCCTCTCCTTTTCTTTTTACTTTTCTCTTTCTTTCTCCTTCTCTTCCCCTATCTCTGTCTCTATCTCTCTCTCCCATAATCTACATATTCTTTCTCCTTTTCTGCTTTTCCCTTTTCCTCTCTCTCCCTTTCTCCCTCCCCATCTCTCTCTTTCTCACCACTTATTTCTCCCCTCTCTTTTTCTATTTCTCCCTTTCTCTCTCCCTCCTTCCTCCTCTCTCTGCCTCTCCCTTTCCCTCCCTCCCTCTCCCTTCCTCCTTCTTTCTTATCTCCCTCCTTTCTCTCTCTTTCCATCTCTATTACTCCCTCGTCAACAAAATGACAATAATTTAAATACATCTAACAGCTCACATTTCTATAGTGCTTTACAAAGCAACTTTCCTTCTAATAGCTCTGCAAGGTCAAGAATACAAATACTATTTCCCCCATTTTACAGGTGAAATTTATGCTCTTTCATTCCCAATTCAGTGTTCTCCCCACTTCCTTTGCTGTCTCTCCCCTTCCTCTAGGATCACCTGAATGATTGTTGTTCCTTGTAATCAGTTCTGTTAATTTTCAGGCTGAGCTCTTTGCCCTTACCTTTCTTTTAGTCCTAACAGGAACCTATTTTTCTTCCTTTCTAGACTACAGGCACATCCTCTTCTGAGACCTTGGGAATGTTCTTTCCTCTCTCTGGGCTTCAGTTTCCTCCTCAGAAAAACATGGAGGTGGTAGACTACAATCTTTGTTCTAAGGCATATTTCTTTTCAGAATCTTTGGATCCTTATGACCCTCGATGTCCATCCTCTGTCTCCAGACCTTGTTCTCAGGTCTAGCTAGTTCAGCCCATTCTGCTTGGAATCAACACATTCTTGGAACAACTTGGCACTAACAGCTTGGATTCCGTTAGGGCTTTTGACAGCAAATTGCTTTACAATGAAGATCTCAGGAGACCTCATCTGAGCTCTGGGAGGAGAGACAAAGGGAACATTATTATGCCCATCATACAGATGAGGAAACTGAACAAATGCATGAGCAATATATTTTTGGCATTTTTTTGTATGCAAATACCCATATTTATGTGTATGTATATATGGAAGCACACACACACTCAAGGATATTATATGATCATAGATTGTTAGAGACTGACTAGATATTAAAGAGAATTCAATCTAATCTCCTCATTGTACAGAATTGGTGGTGGGGGACAGCAAAATGGGCCATGGATAGAAATTTAAATCCTACCTCAGATATTTGCTAGCTGTGTGACTCTGGGCAAGTCACTTAATCTCTGTCTGCCTCACTTTCCCTTACTTATAAAATGGAGAGAATAATAGTACCCACCAAAGGACCAACATGATGATTACAAAAAAATCCTGGAAAGAAATATGGAGGATGCAAAGTGAAAGAACCAGGAGAACATTGTACACATTAACTGCAATAAAGTATGATAATCAACTGGGAATGGCTTAATTATTAGCAGCAATGCAAGGAACCAGGACAACTCCAAGGGACTCATGATGAAAAAGGCAACCCATCTGCCATAAAGGAAATGATGGAGTCTGAATGCAGATTGAAATGTGCCAGTTTTGCCTTTATTTCTTCCATGACTTTTTTTCTTAGTGTAAGTGATATGTCTTCTTCCACAACATGATGAACATGGAAATATGTATTCCCTGATAACACGTACAACATATATCCTATTACCTGCCATCTTGGGGAAGGGAAAGAGTGGGAAGGAAGAAGGGAGAGAACATGGATTGCAAAACTGTCAGAAAATGATCAGTGATACATAATCTGGGAAAAAAAAACTTGAAGAAATAATATCTACCCTACAAGGTTGCCTTGAGGATCAGATGAGATAACAGATGTAAACAGCTTTGTAAACCTCAAGGTGCCAGATAAATGCTAGTTAATTAGTGGCAGAACCACTTTTAGAACCAAAGTTTTCTGACTCCAGATTGATTATACAAATGTTTATAGATTTATGCATGTATGTAACAATAGCAATGGTCTCTATTTCTGAAACTCCTTAAGGTTTAAGACACGTTCCTCTCACAACAATCTTGTGAGGTAAGAATTACTAGTCCTATGCTCCTCATTTAACAAATGAGGAAACTGAGGCTCCACATGGGCAGGTGTTACATAGCTACTAAGTGTTAGAGCCCAAACTGAAGCCCAGGTATCTCTGATTCCAGTTTTGCAGGCTTTTCACCATGCTCTGCTGCTTTGTTACATAAGTAATAAAGTTCTATATGTCTATGCAATGTGTCCCAAAAGTCTTTACCCTCAATAAGCCTCAATAACTTAAAGTTAGAATAAGTTATAAATAAGTAATGAGTATAATAAGTTATAAATAAGTAAGCTTCAATAACTTCCAGCCTCACTAAGACTTCTGGGACATCTGTATCTATGCATTTTTCAAGATTCTTACCTTCCATCTTAGAATCAATAATGTGACTTGGTTCCAAGACTGGAGAACAGTAAGAGCGAGGCAATGGGGGTTAAGTGCCACTATCTATGCATTTTTTAAATTAAAAATATTTTATTTTATAAACATCAGCAAATATGAGCATTTCTATTTAAAAGAACAGAAAAGAGGATGATAAGTTAAAATGTGACCTCCATTATCTAGTTTGTTTTCTTAAAGGATGTATTAAATTTATCATGAGAGTAACAAAATTTCCCTACTTGTCGGTGTCCCTTTCTGAATGTCCTTAAACTCTCATCTTTTTTTAACTCTTACCTTCTGTCTTAGAATCAGTATTGGTTCCAAGGCAGAAGAGTGGTAAGGGCAAGGCAAGGGGAGTTAAATGACTTGCCTAGAGTCACATAGCTAGCTTAGATTTGAGCCCAGGACTTCCTTTCTATTCACTATGCTACCTAGCTGCCCCATCTGTTTGGTTTTTAATGTTTCATTGAAACTCTTTTCTTCCTTTTTTGGGGTGGGGTGGGGTGGGGAAGGCAACATTATTTCCATCTATCAGCTCCATCCCAACAACTTCTCTTGACCAGAGTAGTAGCCCTTTCTTGTAATACACAGGATGTATTTGTCTAATATGAATTTATCAAGCACATTCATATCCACTAGGCGATGAACTATGGGAAAATCAACTTTCCTATCTAGACAGCATTGAGTACAGGTGCTATGCATGTTTCAGTAAATGCTTAATAAATATTTGTTGAATCGTTGTGGTCAATAATAATATCAACTCCTATTTACATAGCCCTTTAGAATTTACTGTGCTTTCCTCACAGTTCTAAGGGAGACAGGGCAAGAATTATTATCCTCATTTTACAGAGGAGAAAACTGAGGCTTGAGGAGGGGGAGTGATTTGTCTAAATTTGTCTAAATATCTAGAAAATGAATATTGGAGTTGGGACTCAACTTAGATCTAGATTTCAAATCTAGGGTCACCTCTCAATCTTCATGGTTATAATTCTGGGGAGGGGCAGCCAAGTGATGGCAAAGGCTACAGGATGCTCATCTGCCTTCCACTCCCCTCCCAAAGTCTCAGCTTCAGCTCCAGTGGCCTGATCTCATTCCTCTCCCCTCCCTTTCCTAGGACTTCTTTCCCCAACCCCCAGATGGTTAAGCTGTAAATTACACACAAAGGTCTTTAGCCTCCTCTGGAAAGATGCCACGAAGCTGCTCCAGCCAGGGACAGATCAAGGGCAGACCCAGCTGCCTTCCTGTCCATCAGCCCATCTGTCAGGCAAGGGGGAACCTTCACCCAGCTGGGGCTCATTTGGGGCAAGGGAGGGCCTTTATTGATGAGAAGGATGGCAAAAGGGAGCTGAGATGCAAACGATAGGACCTTAGGGGGTGGGGAGAGGATTATTCTCAGAAATAGAGCCTATCTGTGGCTTAGAAATGCTTGGGTCAAAATGGCCCTTTGTGAAGGTGAACGAATGTTTTCCTTATCCCCAAAGTCAGATGTGATCATGTCTTCCTTCCTCTCGATTCCACCCCCCCACTCCCATAGTTTTTTGTATTGCTTGGCTCTATGGAATTATGCTAGACTTACTGCAAAGGAAAGAACACTGGACTCTAGGCAGGGGATTACAGAACTAGATCTTGAAGAGATCTCAAAGTCCATATAATCCACCCTCCTTTGCTTACAGATGAGGAAACTGGCCCAGAGAAGTAAAATAATTTGCTGGAGGTTGCACAGGGAGCACAAGAAAAATTTCAGAGAGAAATTGAGATCTAATGGGATATCTGTGAAGTATTTTACAAACCTTAAGTGCTGTCTAAAAGCTAGTGGTTATTATTCTTTTCATTAACTAGAGCTGATAGCATAGTTTTAGACCTATTAGGGACCTCAGAGGCCATCTAGTATTTTCATTTTAGAGATGGAGAAACTGAGACCTATTAGGTAAAGTGACCTGCCTGAGATCATACAGTTAAATAAGCATTGAGTCCAGCTCCACTGACTCCAGAATCAATGCTCTTTTCACTCTGCCCATTGTGCCTGCCTTACTTAGGAGGTTCATGTCCTGGCTCTGTCCCTTTCTTGGTGGATGGCCCTGACTGAGTCATTCAACTTTCATAAGTTTCAATTTCTTCATCTGTATAAGAAAAATGCTCTCACAAGGGTATTATGAGGAGCAAATGAGATAGGAATAAACGAAAAAGGAGTTATCAGCAAATTATAAATTATTTTTGCAATAATAATACTAGAACAGTAATGATAATAATGAGCATTTATAGGACACTTTAAGATTTTACAAGATTACCTCCTTTGATCCTCACAACAACCTTGGCTCATTGGACCTATCTTATTGGACCTATTTATCTTTTCTTACAGATGAGGAAACTGATATGCAGAGGACATTAATGGTTGCCCAGGAACTTGCCTAGGATCAGGCAACTAGTGGCAGAGCAGGTTTTGAACTAAGTCCTCCTGACTCCAAGGTAGCACTCTGTCCATTGCTCACTTATAAACAGACTTCATGCCTTTGAATACCCATCTGTGTTTATACTCCATTAATCATCAACATGAGTTGTTGTTTGTCCTTCATTTCAAAGAGGACCATGAAATCATGGGTGAAGTCTTGACTTGTGCATGAATTTGAAATGGGAGGTAAAGCAGAGTCGCACTAAGGGATCAGCTTCACTGTCTCTTCTGGAGTCCTTGAAGTCCAGTGGCAAGACAAAAGTCAGGACAATTGGTGATGGACAAGAGTATTCCCTTTAGCAATACCGATCTTAATTAATTCTAATCCAGGTCTTCACATGGTTTTTCCACAGGAAGGTCCATATGATGGGGCAGGGGACATCTTCCTGCTTTCTGGACATTTTAAGGATATTAATGGATTCTAAAGCTGCCCGCTGGTTCTCCTGGGATCTCATTGTCTGAGCAGCCTACTCCTTTTCTCTCATTCATTCTTGGGGGGAAAATCCTTTATATCCCTGCATCCATATAGCTTCTTGTTTGTCAGGTTTCCCCAAACTGTTCAAACACATCATGAACTTTTTTCACAGCTTCTGAATAATCTTCAATTATAATTCTTTAGATACTGCAGAAGCTGTGGGAGTAGAGCCAGACTAGATTGGGTTCAGGTCCAGCACTCATTACTTGCATGATTTTGGGCAAGTTACTTGGCCTTTCTGAGTCTCATCTATTAAATGAGAAGATAATGCTTAAATTCCACAATTCATAGAGTTATTGTGAGTATTGAGTGATACAATGGATAAAGCACTGGACTTGGAGCCAATAAGACTCATCTTCTGAGTTCAAATATGGCTTCAGATACTTCTAGCTGTGTGACCCTGGATAATTCACTTAACCCTGTTAGCCTCAGTTTCTTCATCTGCCAAATGAGCAGGAGAAGGAAATGGCAAACTACTCTAGTAACTTTGCCAAGAAAACCCCAAATGGGGTCATGAAAAGTCAGAAACATCTGAAAAATTCCTAAAATCGTAAGGATAGTGCTCAAAAAATCTTATTCCATCCAGATACATAACACAATTGAGATCTTGGTAACTGCTATTTATCCATCTGTAGCTCATTCTTTTTCTCTTTAAGAAAAATTACAATTTACCTTTTCTAATGATAAGAATTTATTTTTTATCCCTCCCACCTTGTCTCCCTGGGGAAAAAAGAAAAAGTTTATGTAAGAAATTCACATAGACAAGTTCCTATCTTGGCATGCCCCAAAACATAGGTTTTTCATTCTGCATCTTTAGTCCATCATTATCTCAGTATGTCATCCTTCTGGATGTTCTGGACCTGGCTCACACCTAAATCTCTACCATAATATTTTTTTGGTTCAGTTATTTTTGGTCATGTCCAACTCTTCATGACCGCATTTGGTGTTTTCTTGGTCAAAATACTAGAGTGGTGTTGCCATTTCCTTCTCCAACTCATTTTACAGGTGAGAAAGGTAAGGCAAATAGGGTGAAGTGACTTAGGGTCACACAGTAATTATCTGAGGTAAGATTTGAACTCAGGAAGATGGATCTTCCTGACTCCAGGCTGGAACTCTATCCACTTTGTCCCCCTCCCCCCCAGTTGTCCTTCCTTCCTTCCTTCCTTCCTTCCTTCCTTCCTTCCTTCCTCCTTCCTTCCTTCCTTCCTTCCTTCCTTCCTCCTCCTTCCTTCCTTCCTTCCTTCCTTCCTTCCTTCCTTCCTTCCTTCCTTCCTTCCTTCCTTCCTTCCTTCCTTCCTTCCTTCCTTCCTTCCTTCCTTCCTCCCTCCCTCCCTCCCTCCCTCCCTCCCTCCCTCCCTCCCTCCCTCCCTCTCTCTCTCTCTCTCTCTCTCTCTCTCTCTCTCTCTCTCTCTCTCTCTCTCTCTCTCTCTCTCTCTCTCTTTCTTTCTTTCTTTCTTCTTCTTTCTTCATTCTTTCTTTCTTTCTTTCTTTCTTCTTTCTTTCTTTCTTTCTTCTTTCTTCTTTCTTTCTTTCTTTCTTTCTTTCTTTCTTTCTTTCTTTTCTTCTTCTTTCTTTCTTTCTTTTCTTTCTTTCTTTCTTTCTTTCTTTCTTTCTTTCTTTCTTCTTTCTTTCTTTCTTCTTTCTTTCTTTCTTTCTTTCTTTCTTCCTTCCTTCCTTCCTTCCTTCCTTTCTTTCTTCCTTCCTTCCTTCCTTCCTTCCCTTCCTTCCTTCCTTCCTTCCTTCCTTCCTTCCTTCCTTCTTCCTTCCTTCCTTCCTTCCTTCTTCCTTCCTTCCTTCCTTCCTTCTTCCTTCCTTCCTTCCTTACCTTCCTTCCTTCCTTCCTTCCTTCCTTCCTTCCTTCCTTCCTTCCTTCCTTCCTTCCTTCCTTCCTTCCTTCCTTCCTTCCTTCTTCCTTCCTTCCCTTCCTCTTTCATATTTACACGTGGAAGTCCCTCCCTTCAGATGTCTTTGCTTGGATCATCCTTTTCTTCACTTCATGATCTGTACTATCTCAGCCATGCACAAGGATGGTTATCCCTCTGATCCCATCACTTCATACAAGTGTTCACCTCCAGAGTCCATAACTTTCAAATTAATCTCTGAATATGTAGCTTCCTATCCTCCCATATCTCCCAGTTCCTCAGCCATCCTAAGCCTCATTCTCTGCTGCTCTGCCACTTCTCCACTTTCCAAGGTCATCACTCATGCCCTGATGCCACTTTCCTCACTTCAGAATCTCAACCTATCCATTAATCAGTTCAATCTCACTCTGCCCTGAACCCTTGGATTCCTTGTCTTATTGTCCTACTGCTGTTCATATCCTTTCAAACCTTGACTCTGTCTCCTCTGTTCCAGCTTGCATGAGGTTGAATAACCCTGCAGGAAGTCATCTGAAGATGTTGACCTTACAAATTTGTGTTATCCACTCTTCTCTGGATCCACCCTGCTCCATGATAATTCTATTATTCTTTCCTGATCGACTCTTAATCTTTTAAGAACTTTTATCTAGAGGTCATCTGGGTGGCTCAGTGGATTGAGAGCCAGACTTAGAATGGGAGAAGGTCCTGGGTTCAAATCTGACCTCAGACACTTTTCCTAGCTGTGTGACCCTGGGCAGTTTACTTAACCCCTATTACCTAGTCCTTACTGCTCTTCTGCCTTGGAACCAATACACAGTCTTGATTCTAAGACAGAAAGTAAGGGTTTTAAAAATAAAACTAAAAAAAAGTTTTATTTACATGTTTTTTTCTTTCTGAATACTCTCACCCTAGGGGAGCTCTCTTGTAATAAAGATGTTCATAGTACCTTATCTGAAAGTACACATTCCATACCTATAGCATCTTCCAATCTCTCTATTTTTTATCATTAAAAATTATTAGAAATTTATTTTCTCTCCCTCCTATTCCCCATTGAAAAAAGAGACAAGGATAACAAATTCATAGTCAAGAAAAACATATTTCCTCATTGGCTGAATACAAAATAACTATTATATCTCACCCAGGAACTGTTCCTAATTTTTTCCCCATTCTTTTCAAACTATCTTTATCCCCTCTTCCTCTTCCCTCCAAAGAGAGGATTTTGTCTCATACCTCACTGGAAATGAACAAACCACCTGGTTGAGGAATCACTCTCCTCAAGGGCATACTTAAACCACCTCAGCGTCATTCCTCATTCTTTCTTCCATTGCTCAAGTCTTGGAGAATGACGTGGCACTTCTCCTTGAGCTCTTTGCCAGTACCAACCCCCATTCTCATACCCTTGATCCAACTCTTCTATTCCCTCAGGCAGTTTTCCCCTTTGGTCACCAGCCCTCTTTATTGCTTTCCTCCTTCTCTGTTGCTTTCTCAAAATTTTCTCATCCTTAAAAAAACTCATTTAACTCTACTGTCCCCTCAGGTTTTCATGGTGTTATCTCCCCTCACAGTCAAACACCATTTGTCTCCACTTGTCTCCACAATCTTACCTCCCTCTTAGCTTCTCACAATTGACCACCTATCCTCCAGCAGTTGGGTGTCCATCTCAAGCAGAATTTTACAATGAATTTTAAAGGCATGGTTTTGTTAATGCTTGGAAATCAGACCTTGGGACTATGAGGAACTAAAATGAGTTCATCAAAAACTAGGTCATCCCAAAGTAACCCAATTTCTTTTTTTTTGACAGGATTACTAGAATCCTATGGGGGTACCCTAGACAGTGTACCTGGATTTCAGGAAGGCATTTGACAAAGAATTTCATGATGTAGTTGTAGATAAAGTGGAGAGACAAGGACTAGATGGAAATATAATTAAGTGGACTCGAATTCATTGAAAAATTAGACCCAGTGCACCCACCATGTGTGCCAGGCAATGTGCTAAGTCCTATAATCATTCCCTGCTCTTGAGGAGCTTACAGATTATTGAGGGAAGAAAATAAATTACTTGCATGAAGGATAGATAACATCTGTATCAAATTTATGGATGATATGGAGTTGGGAGAAAGTTAACACTACATGAAATAGTTAAGATCTAAAAAACTCTTAATAGATGAGAACAATGGTTGTTTTTGTTCAGTTTTTTCAGCCATGTCTGACTCTTCATGACCTCATTTGGAGTGTTGTTGACAAAGATACTGGAGGGGTTTGCCATTTCTAGCTCATTTTGCAGATGAGGAAACTGAGGCAAATGAGGTTAAGTGACTAGGGTCACATACCTAGTAGGTATCTGAGACCAGATTTGAATTCAGGTGTCTTCCTGACCCCAGACTGACACTCTATCTATTGCACCACCTATGTGTCTCATCCTTATCAAATCTGTGGATGATATAGAGTGGAGAGTTAAAATCCAAAAAGCTCTTAAGAGACTAAAACAATGGGCCACATTTGACAAGATGAAATTTAATAGGGATAAAGTTAAAATGTGGTTTTTGGGTTCAAAAAATCAACTGTATGAGTACTGGATGGGGGTAAATTCTGCTGAATAATTCATATGAATAAGATTTGAAGGTTTAATAAACTGTGAAGTCTATGTAGGACAGCTCTGATGGAGTGCTGGGCCTGGAGTTGGAAAAACTTGAATTCAAATCCAACCTCAGATACTTCCTAGAGGTATGACCTTGAGCAAGTCATTTAACCCCATTTGCCTCAATTCCTCATCTGTAAAATGAGCTGGAAAAGGAAATGTCAAATCAGTCCAGTATCTTTGCCAAGAAAACTCCAAATGGGGTCAGGAAGAGTCAGACACGACTGAAGTGACTGAACACCCAACAAACTCTATGTGAGTCAACACTGTGATGTCAAAGACAGTAAAGTAAATTTGATTTTAGGCTGCGTGAACAGAAGCATAAAGTATATAGAACACAAGTGACAGCCCTCCTCTTCTCTGCCCTGCTTAGGCCTTCCAGCCATGCTATAACTGGTGATGCATATCACATTTCAGCAGGGAGATAGATAAGCAGGAGCAAAGGAGGGCCACCAGCATGCTGAAAACCATGTAATTCCAGCATTTCCTCGAAAAACTGGGAATATTTGTCCTGCAGAAGAGAAGACTTGTGGGAGAGGGGACCTGAGGATCACTGCCTTCAAGCATCCAAATGGCTGTGTAGGAGTCATGGAGTTGAAGGATACAGAAACTTACTGGGAAGCCATATCAGCTTAGGATCAGGAATGGTGAAAAGTTATCTCACAATGGAGTGGAATATCTGGGAAGGGAGGGAGCTCCTTGTCTCTGGAAGTATCCAAGCAGAGGCTAGAAGATGAGGAATTGGGGGTCTTGCAATGGGTGGGAAATTGGGCTAGTTGTCTGAGTTTAAGTATGATTTTGTGAGAGCCAAACATTTTCCTTTTCTCCAAATTAATTTAAATTTAAATTCTGAATTTCACAAATACCAACACAATGGGCATTTGCATATACATGGTAAAACAGAAAGAATGAATTTTACATGAAACTTCAGGCTCTCAGCTTAAAGCCAGCCATTCCTTCCCAGTGTGGAAATTTCCTTCATCTTTCCCTCCTCCCCCTTTCTCTTCTCATCTTGTCTCATTCTTGGCTCTGACTCCTTGTACTTTCCTTCTCTCAACCCACTGTTCCCTCCTTCCTTCTCCTTTTCTAATCTCTCCCTTTCCCCTCCCTCTTTCCCATTCATACCCTCATCTGTCTCTCTTCTCTCCTCATCTCTTCTTCCTTTTGGGAATTCTCTTCCTTCTTAGCCCTAGCCCCAGTTCCTATCCTCCTCTTCACCTACCCCATTCTTTCTCTCCTCTCTTCTTCCTTCCTCCTTTTCTCCTTGCCAGCTCCTCCCTCCACACCCCTGACCTCAGCCTCCCCAAGCCCAATAGACCTCTGACCTAGGATCCTTAATGCAGCCAGATACAGGGTCAGGCTGAGGAGGAGAAGGCAGTCAGACCAAGGCAGGAGGGGACAGTGGTTCTTCCACTCCGAAATTTAGCCAAGCATCAAACAATTGTCCACTTGGTGGCAGGGCTTGATTTGGCTGGATGCCAGCCCCTGGCTCAGGAGGAGGCTTGTCAGCATCTGCCCAGGGACAGGACTTGCCCAGGGAGTGGCTGTAAGGAGGAGTAGAGGAGATCTTTCTGCTGAGGTCAGCACTGCCTCCCCCCACCACCCTGGCCACCTCACCAGAGGTATAATACACTCTAAGCCCAGCTCCAGGAGGCTGGAGACCTGGTTTTGGTGAGCAGAGGCATCTCTCATCCCAGGGCTATGGTCCCCATCTGCTCCTGTTCTTTTTTTTTAAACCCTTACTTTCCACCTTAGAATCAATACTGTGTATTGGTTCCAAGGCAGAAGAGCAGTAAGGGCTAGGCAATGGGGGTTAAGTGACTTGCCCAGGGTCACACAGCTCTAGCAAGGTCATATTTGAACCTAGGATCTCCCATCTCTAGGCCTGGCTCTCCATCCATTGAGCTACCAGCTGCCCCTCCACTTACCATTTTTTAAAAACTCTTACCTTCCACCTTAGAATCAATACTATGTATTGGTTCCAAGGCAGAAGAGTGGTAAGGGCTAGGCAAGGAGGTTTATGTGACTTGCCCAGGGTCACACAGCTAGGAAGGCCAGATTTGAACCCAGGATCTCCTATCTCTAGGCCTGGCTCTCCATCCATTGAGTTACCCAGCCTTCTCTTGTTCTTGCTGCCTCCAGCTGGGGACTCCCAGAAGGCAAGGAATATGCCTCCTTTTCCTTCTGGGGACTTTCTGAATGTAAGCCCCAGCCTAGGGGCTCCCTGAGAACAGGGTCTGTTTTGGGTTTTGGCTCTCCTTCAAGTAATTTTCCTTCCCAACCCTAGTCTGACCAATGAAATGAGCCTAGACGGGGAATGTGGGGAACCTCTACTACTTGACATACTATTAGCTTTGAAGCCACAGGAACCTTATCTCTGCTAGACCCTGCAAAGACATTGGGACCTGGGCAAATCACTTAAAGTCCCCAAGTCTCTGATTCTACATCTGTAAAATGAAGCGTTCAAACTCTATGGTCTTCCACTATTAGGAGCTTAATTCAAAGATGGCAGAGACAGAGATCACTGTCAAATGTAAACCGTATCCATTCACAGCGAGGCTGGGAAAACTGCCTTGGGAACCCTTTTGACCTGGGAAACTAGAGCTAATATAAGGAGAGCATAAAGGTCTAGAAATACCTGCCCCAACATGCCTAGGAACACAGGAAGATGAGCAGGAAGGATAGAGGTCACAGTGTTCAGATAAACCGAACAATAGGTGGAGTGTTACAAGGGATGGAATGTTGGGCTTTGTTCCCAGGCAAGGACTCAGGATAATTGGTCCAGGGGCTGATGTGGCCACGGTGACCTTTAGCTAGGAGAGCATTCTCATCGGTTAAAGGGGTCAACAGCCAACAGAGGCTTCCCCAGGCCATGAAATGAGAGCAGAATGGATCAGGCACTGGGAATGAAGAAACCCAAGTTCTTGTAGATACAGTCAGCATCCTTGTGATATTGGATGAATTGAGTTTCTTTTGGGGTCCTTAATTTATTCCCACATAGTACTTGTGTTAATACCTCAGAAACCTGTGATTGCATTACCATGGGTGTCCCCTTTTCATTGATGTATATCTCTTCTTGTTTAGTCATTTTTCAGGCATGCCCAACTCTTCATGACCCTATTTTGGGTTTTTTTGGCAAAGATAATGAAGTGGTTTGTCATTTCCTTCTCCAGTTCATTTTACAGATGAAGAAACTGAGGCAAACAGGTTAAGTGACTTGCCCAGAGTCACATAGCTAGTAAGTGTCTGAGTCTAGATTTGAACTCTGGAAGATGAATCTCTGTGATTTCAGATCCAGTGCCAGCCTTCTTTATAATGTAGAGGGTTTCTGAGAGTGTCTATGACAGAAAAAAGTCACTCTGTGGCTAATGTGGTGATGAGAATCCTAGAATCCAGATTTATGCCTTGGGGATTTTATAGCCTATGAGGATCAAATAGGCATGATTATTGCTAAAAAGTTTACTTCTCTACAATGGGAAAAATCAATTCTGCTCTAAATGTCTCTCATGGATAGAAATTGTGGATGGTTAAGGACTTTGGGGGTAATGATGCCATAGAATGAATAGGCTCTGTGAGCTCCAATGGGCCACAAAGGCAAAACCCTTGTTTCTCTTGGCAGAATTACTTGGGGGCTCTTGGCAAGTCATTTCATGCCTTGGGTCCTCAGTTTCCTATAAGGTCCCTTCTAGCTCTAAATAGGGTAAGTATAATAACAGATGAATGTCTAAGACGTTCAGAGAGTCATTATGACCATTATCTAATCCAGGGTCTTGTTGAATTTCATTGCCACGAAGCATTTATGTGAGTCTAAATGTAACGTGTCTTGTACTGGTTACTCTTGTAAGCTCTGTGCTAGGTGATTCTGGTTCCCACTCTTTCAGACTGAAGAGAAGAAATGACTCCTGATGTAAGAAGGAGAGTCTCTGATGGGTTGGGGTGCAGGTGGCTCAGTCCCTACCTTCAGGGAGAACCTGGTCTGAGAGAAGAGGCATGGCATCTGACCTCAAGGGGTCTCATTATGACGTTAACACAGCCTAGAGGGACTTTTTAAAAGGGAGAGCCTTGAACAATGGAATGAACATGAGTTATGGAATTAGAAGATGTGGGTTCAAATCCTACTCTGCTCTCTATTACCTGTCAAACCACTGAACCTACTTGGGTTTCAGTTTCTTTATATAATGAGGGGATTGAACTAGATAGCCTCTGAGATCCCCACCAGCTCTACTTCTCTAATACTCTTAGAGACTGGAGCCTTGAACACAAGAACCTGAGAGACAATATGTATGGAAGAAAGCACTGATTTTGGAGACAAAATTCATGATTTTAATCCTAATAGACATTTCTTTATTGTGTGACCTTAAGCAAGTCATTATCTCAGTTTGACCAGCTGAGTGGTAAAATAGATAGGGTGCTGGACCTAGAGTCAGGAAAACTCATCTTTGTAAGTTGAAATCTGTCCTCAGACACTTATTTGCTGCATGACACTGAGGTAGGCACTTGATCCTATTTACTTCAGTTTCCTTATCTATAAAATGAGTTAGAGAAGGAAATGGCAAACTGCATTAGTTTCATTGGCAATAAAAGTTCCAATGGGGTCACAAAGAATCAGGCATGACTGAAATGACTCAATACAACAACAAAATTGATGATACAATGTAGGATCGTATTGTTATAACAATAATCTCACCATTTTCTTTATATGATTATTGTGAAGTAGTCCTCTTGTGAGTCTTAAGGTGCTATAGAAATGAAAGCTAGATATCAACTGGCAAGGGCACCAACATGCTCCATAATTTCTAGAAGGGCCATGGAAAAACTTTAGTTTCTGTGAATGACACAGGGTTCTTACTTTAACACACATTTAATGTACTTTCCACTGTCTAGTTTCTGAATTAACCTGAATCTCCCTCCACCATCTATCCATCTCCAGTTTATGTCAAAGGCTCTCCCATCAGATGTTCCCTAAAGATTTTCTGTGGTGGAATTTGGTGGGGCAGGACCTCTGAAGGTCAAGACTAACTAAAAGAATCCAAGGATGTTGGTGAGCAACCTCCCCAAAGAATAGGGGGAGCCTGGTACCTCAGGGAGACCCAAATCTGTCTTTGTATTACCCATAGATTCAGGCACTAAGGACTTCTAGACCAATTTCTTCCTTCTTCTGGGTCTGTTTCTTCTAATGTCATGGAAAGATGAGTGGATTTATAAACAGGAAATTTGGCTGGAAATCTCAGCCCTGAAACATTTGTTCTATAATCCTGTATGTCATTCCACCTCATTTACTTAATCTTTAAAATGGGGATATTGTCATTGCATTTCCTACTCCATAAATTGTCGTGGGGTCACCTATTTGTAAAGAACTCTAGATATTATTTTGGTTAAGATAGTTAATTTAATATTTTTAATTTGTACCAACAGAGGAATATGAAACCTTACATTGTAGTTACTTAAGGGATAAATAAACTAGATGACCTCACATTGAAATAAAGGCAAGTTGTGTCTTCACACCAAGGATTCTTAACTTTTTGTGTGTGATGGACCTCTCTGGCAGTTTGTTAAAGCCTATGGACCCCTTTCAGGATAATGGTTTTAAAAAATCATAATGGAAGAAAACGTTAAATATCATTTAGTCATTTGTGACAATAAATAATGAATTTTTCCCACCTAGGTTCATGGACACCCCTGAAATCTAGACCCCAGGTTAAATAGTCCTGTTCTATGCCATTGATGTATGTTGGTTAACAGTTTTTTTTTGATGGGGGATAAAGGAGGAATCAAATAGGAGGAAGGGATAGGAGGTAACACCTGGGGTGAAGTCTTGGAGTCACAGAATCATAGTGTTAGAGCTGGCAGACATTAAAGATCATTTAGTCTAACCTCTTCATTTAACAGATGGGCAAACTGAGACATGGAGATTCTGAAAAATTGAGAGTGCAACATAAATGTGTGATATAATTATTGTCATGATCATCACCACCATCATCACCATTTCCCTCTATCTCCTAAAATCCTTTTCCAATGTGTGAAGGTAACCCTGTTTTTTTCAAAGACATCTCCAGTGAAATGCAAGCACCAACAGATCTTATCAAACTGTTAAGCCTTTGAGGATGGACCTCTTAAAGGACTGTGTGTCTATGCTTCAAAAACCAGTGTAACTAAGCTCAGAGAGGGATTGCAATAGGGGATGAATTTTTCTGTCCTTCACAAACCATTAAATCATCTACCAAGATGGAATTAGTGTTAATGTAAGGAAGATACTCCTTGACAAAATGTTAAATCCTTAAGTTAATGAAGAAACACTACTGTTGCCATTAATAACATCACTCTAGCTCCAAATGTTATGGCTATAAATCCTGCCTCTAATATTTACTAGCTGTGTGCCTATGGACAAGTCACAGCTGTTCTGAGTTCAATTTTATCATCAGAATAAAGGAGATAATAATATCCAGAGTTAATAAGGGGATACCCTACCCTATCCATACAGATTGGCAATGATTCTGCAATTTTAATCTTGGAGAGTAGCCTGGGGGCACTGAGTGGTCAAGTAATTTACTTAGCCAGTATGTGTCAGAGGCAGGACTTGAACCCAGGTCTTTTAGGCTCTGAGGCCAATTTTCTATCTATTGCACCAATATGTTTCTCTTGGATAGTATCACTAATAATTAAATGAGGGGAGATAGCCTAGATGTCTTCAAAGATCCCTGTCAGCTCTGATATGCTATTATTTAATGAATCCATGCATGAGGACATTTTAGAACCAGATAATAAGTCATGGTTCTCTAAAGCTGCCTATCTCATGGAGACAGAGCTGACCTGATATACTAGTACTTTAAAAATTTATTTCAGAAGGTCTGTCCATGGGTTTTTTTTTGGGGGGGGGGGAGGAGAGCATTCCAGTCTTCCCTGGAAACTACTTGGTCCTAAAAAAACTCAGACTCTTTGTTCCTTGAGAACTTGCTGTAGTTCTGATCTCAGTTCTTGGCTTCTGTAGGAACTTTCCATGGTGCTGGCCTTTGGCCTTGTCTTTCATCAGGAGCTCTCCATCATGCTAGCCTAATTAATGTCTTTCTTCGGAGTTCATTATAGCTCTGATCTCAGACCTGACTTGCTGGAAGCTCTCCATGGTGCTGATCCCCAAACCTGCCACCCTGGAACTCTCCATAGTGATTATCTCAGACCCTGGCTTCACCCAGAACTCTGGTAGTATTGTTGTTCTTGGGTCTTGGGAAAGAACACTTCCTTACCTTTATTAAAGTCAAATCACCTAACCCCAAAGTAATAAGTCATTGGGAATGGAAAGAACTGGTAAATATGATTCTTGAGTCATTATCAATAATATCAGAAAGATCATGGAGAATGTGAGAGGTGACACAAGACTGGAGAAGAGTAAATGTCCCTATTTTCAAAAAAGGAAAGCACAGAAATAGTAAATTATAGGCCAGTGGATGCAACCAATTCTTGAGAAAATTCTAGAATATTAACTTTAAAGAAATAATTGGTGAATCTCTAGAAAGGGAAGTGAAGATTACAAAGATTACAACCTGGCTTCATCAAGAACTAGTCATGCCATACTTGCCTTATTTCTTTTTTGATAGGGTTACTAAAATGGCTAGATATCAAAATTAGACAGGAACTTGTCCAAAAAAAGAGGTGATAGATTTCCTCTTGAAGATCTTTAAGAGAAAACTTGAAAACCACTTGTCAATTAGCTAAAGTAGGGATTCCTTTTATATGTGGTTTGGATTAGATGACCATCAATGTCCCTTCCAACTTACAAATTCTGTGACTGTCAGGTAAGGAGAATACTGAAGATATAGTTTACCCAGAATTCAGGAAACCTTTTGATAAAGTGTTTTATGCTCTTCTTGTGGAGAAGATGAAAAGATATGCATTCAATAATAAAGCACTTAAATTGCTTCAGAACTAATTGGATAGATAGATTTAGAGAGCAGTCATTAACGATTTAGTGTCAACATGGTATGAGGTCTCCAGTGGAATGTCTCAGGGATCTGTGCTTGGTTCTGTGATATCAATTATTTTTGTCAATGATTTGAACAAAGACATGGATGGCATATTCATAATATTTGTAGGTGACACTATCTTGTCAATGGATAACAGAGTAAAGATTCAAAACATATCTTGACAGCCTAGAAATTAGACTAAATCTAATAAGATGAAATTAAAAAGGGATAAATGCAAAGTCTTGCATTTGGGTACAAAAGACCAATTTTGCACATACAAATGGGGAAGGCGTGGTTAGATAGCACTTTGTTTGATAAAGATTTAGGATTTTTAGTGAAGTCAGAAGTGTGTTGTGATAGCCAAAAATTCTAATGTAATATTGAGGTGTATTAGGGGAGGTGTAGCTTCCAGGAATTAAGAAGAGGTAGTCCATTTGTACTCTGCTCTCACTGGATCTAATGTGGTATATTGTGCTTTGTTCTGAGTAACACAGTTTAAGAAGAAAATTGATAACTTGAGAAGTATATAGAACAGAGCAAATGGAATAGCAAAGGATCTTGAGTTTATGTTTTATGAGGACAGGTTGAAATAAATTGGGGTATTTTACCTGGATAAGAGAAGACTAAGGTGAGGAATAAAAGTTCTACTCAAGCATTGGAAAGATTATCATGTAAAAAGGAGATTAAACTTGTTGTGCCTAGGTCCAAAGAGAAGAATGAGTAGCAATAATTCCAAGCAATAGTTTGGAAGTTCCAAAGACAAAAATTTAGATAAGATGTCAAGAAAACCTCCTAAAAAGTTAGAGCTGTCTTTTTTTTTCATTTAAAAACCCTTTTATCCCATCTAAGAATCAATAGTAAGTATCAGTTCCAAGGCAGGAGAGCAGTAATGGCTATGCAATTAGGTTTAAGTTACTTGCCCAGGGTCACACAGCTAGAAAGTGTTTAAATCCAAATTTGAACCCAGGACCTCTAGACCTGGATCTTTATCCACTGAGCCACCTAGCTGCTTCCAGTAGTGCTTCTTATAAATCTTGATTCTATTTTTCAGTTATTCATATTTGTTGTTACTTAAGGAAGCGAGGAGGTACAGTGGATAGAGTGTTAGGCCTGGAGTCAGGAAAATTCACGAGACCCACCTGGATTGTATTTGAAGGAACAATGATGACAGTGGAGATGGTGGCAGAAAACAAATTACAGAAGGATTTGAATACAGGTTGAAGGATTTGGATTTTGTTTTGAAGGTCATGTGAAACCATGGAAGACTTTGGAAAAGGAAAAAATAATGTAGTCCAAGTTGGACTTTATGAATAACAATGTATATTGACATTTATATAGTACTTTGTGTATCTTATCTTAGCATGTTTGATCATTATTATATCCTGATGAAGTATTTTCTATTATTATCACCTCTATTTTATGGAAAAGAAACATAGACATATAGAGACAGAGTGACTTCCATATGGCCATACAATTAGTAAGTGTGGAAGGAAGAGAGATGATATTTGAACTAATCCAATGCTCTCTTTCATATCCTCTGCTGCTTCCCTTTATACAAGGTATACCAAAAGTCTTTGGTTGACAGCTTCAATGGCTTAAAATTTTACTAAGACTTTTGGGATACCCTGGATAAGGACAGGAAAATTACCTGCCTAGGAAAACTGGACAGCAGTCTGACAAAAACTAAATTTAGACCGTGTCATGCCATATATTATAATCAACTCCAAATAAATAGATCATTTAAAAAATTAAAAAAAAATCATGTCATTAAAAATTAGAGGAAAAAAAATCTTTCACAGCTCTGACTAGTGCCCAATTGAAAAGAATTTGTAAAAACAAAATCAATTTAGTTAAAATCAGAGGGTGACAGTTATTGGGGGAAATTATTAATGCAAATTTCTTTGATAAATGTCTAATATTGCAGATTTAAATGATATAAATATATATGTCAATATATAGTAGGTGGGTGTATGCTGTTCCCCAGTAAATTAGTGACCAAGGAATGTTAGCTGACAGTTTTCAGATAAAGAAATTCAAGCCATAAATAACTATATGGAAAAATGCTCCCAATTTCTCTTTTTAAACCCTTACCTTCGGCCTTAGAACCAATACTATGTATCAGTTCCAAGGCAGAAGAGTGGTAAGGGCTAGGCAATGGGGGTTAAGTGACTTGCCCAGGGTCACATGGCTAGGAAGTATCTGAGGCCAGATTTGAAGCTAGAATCTCTTGCCTATAGGCCTGGCTCTCAATCCATTGAGTCACCCAGCTGTCTCCCCTTCCAATTTCTATTTTTTAAAATTTCTTTTTAATTTAATTTAATTTTTTTGGTTACAATACTCACTTTATTTCCCTCCCTCCCCTTCACCCATCCTTTCCGCAGTTGACGCGCAATTTCATTGGGTATTACTTGTGTCCTTGATCAGAACCTATTTCCATGTTGTTGTTTGCACTAGGATGTTCAATTTTTAATAACAAGAAACATGCTGTTAAAACAGCTCTGAGTTTCTACTTCACATTCATTAGTTTGGTAAGGATGAAAAAAAAAAGAGAATAAAAGCAATTACTAGGAAGTTGTCAAAGGGCAGGCTGCACCACCATCTATGGTATATGTATGTAATGGGATTTTATTGCATCTTAAGCAATGACAAATATGATGGAGTCAGAGAAATATGGAAGGAATTATAGGAAGTGATGCAGAGCGAAAGGAGAAGAACCAAGAAATTTGTGCAAGGAACATATTAATTATGTGATGGAAATGACTTTGAAAGACTTCAGAACTCTGAATAAAACAATGCCTGATGATGATTTTAAGGGCCTGACAATAAAACACACCTTCTACCTCCTGGCAGATAGAGGAACAAAATGAGATGTGCCTTCTCAGGCATGCCAAATGTGTTCCTATCCTTATCCAAGTTGTCCTAAAAGTCTTAGTGGAGTTTTAGGTTTAAATCTTAAAACTCCACTAAGACTTTTTGGGGATACCTTGTAAATGGGAGGCAGTAAAGTGATTTGTTTTGCTTACATATTTTTTTCAAGGAGGGATTTCTCCTGGAGATGGGGGGTAGGGAGAGGGGAGAGAAGGTGGGTTAATGAGTAAGTGATATGAAAAAAGAGCATCAAGAACTGATAAAGAGAAATAAACAAGACATAGATTTATAGATATATCTATCTTTTTTTTTTTGTCATATGATGCCTTCTCTAATAAGGGGAGGAAAGGGAGCAAGGGAGTTAACTGGGTATTAAAATGGAACAAACAAATTAATTAAAAAAATAAGACATCTTATACATGCATAGAAATAAAAATTAAAAGGAGGGGAAATAGCAATTTTGCTATCACCTTGTTCAACTGTCTCTGTCTGTTTCTCTATTTTTCTGTCTGCCTCTCTCTCTCTGTGTTTAAAAAAATCAAACTACATAGCTAAAGTTCACAAGTTCACAGTTTCTTTCCCATTCTTCTTTGAATTTGTAAAAGATTGTGCTTGATGATTGCTAAGTTCAAAATAAGAAAAAATAAAAATGTTACTCTAGCAGTTAACTTAGGATAAATGGCATGGGAAGAGACTGGAAGCAGGTGGGACTGCTAGTAGACTGTGGAATTATTCAAGGCAATAAGGGACCAGGTCAGAAATGGGAGGGCAGTCAGGGAAAGGGGAGACTGCAGAAGTGGGGATGATTGATGTTGGAGGCCATATTTAGATTCTTAGCTGCAATAAATCAGAGAACAAGAATCAAAGAGCTGGAAGTGCCATTGAGGGCATCTAAGTCATATCTATGCAGAAATTCTCTGGTTCACCCTTAACAAATGGTCATACAGTCTCTAACAGTATATTTCCAATAATACAGAATTCATTCATACCTTCTGCTAGATAATTCTAGTTGATGAGAAAATTGTCATTATGGAGCTGTTAGTTGCCTCTTTGCAACATCCATCCATTTATTGGTCTTTGGTTTTTTCCTATAGGTCCAAGCAAGATAAGTTCATTCCTTCTTCCTTTGGAAGAAGTATGCTATGATGGAAAGAGTATTGGACTTATAGTTAGAGGTTACAGCTCTTATATTTGCTGATGGACTGCATCGGTATATCACTTCTCTGAACCTTGGTTTCTTTATCTGTAAAATGGGTACAAATATGCATAACATGGCACTGTGTGAGGAAAGCACTTTGTCAACTGAAATTCACTATTTATTATTATTAAGCATATAAGTATAAACTAGTAATGCATGATTATCCTTTATCACAATTATTTAAATACTCCTAGATGACTATTTTATTTCCCTCCCCCTTAAAAAAAGTCTTCCAAATCTTCTCTTCTCCAGACTTTTATTGCTTATCCCTTTACTCATTGCTCTTGGATTGTTGCTAGGAACTGAATATGTATGTGACTACTAAAGGGGGAAGGGGAGGGCAATAAGCATCTATATAGTATCTGCTAGATGTCAAGCATTGTACTAAATGCTTTGAAAAATTTATCTCAGTTGATCCTTATTATACCCACTTTATAGCTGAAGAAATAGGTACACAGAGGGTAAGTGACTTGCCCAAGGTCAAATAGCTAGTAAGTTTGGATTTGACTTTAGGTTGAGCACTCTATTCACTTTCTCCCTAATTGGAGATTGATTTACCTCCTCTAGAGGCACAACAGTTTGCCCAAGTTCCTTCTAACATATGTTCCCAGAGTAGAATCCCATAGTTGAGATGTGTCTGATTCAGGCGGTGAAGACTGAGACTATTATCTCCCACGTTCTGGACATTATAACTTTCCTAATATGGCTTAGGATAATATAAACTTATTTGACTACCTTGCCACAATGTGGATAGACATTAAGATTATAGTTCACTAAAACCCTAAGGTTTTTTTTTCTATCTTTATTGTCTGTGCTGATAAGCACTGGGCTGACTTAAATCCTAGCCTTAGATTTGGATATTTCTAGTCATAAGTGATCTTTGGCTCACTGGCCATTTTGTGGGTGCAAGATAGAATTAGAGAGCAACCAGACCCCGAATCTCTTAGCCCACCCTTCTGAGGATGCATCTCACCAAGTCGGAACATAGTTTCTCCATAGAACAGGCTCAAGTATTGATTATGATATCACTTTGCCTATTCCTTAGCCTTGCAAGTACTTGCTACAAAAGAAACTGTCCCAAGGCCCCCAGGAATAACTTCAGGATTCCTGCTCTCCTTTGACATTCATGGGAGCACATGGTTCTGGGCTTGTCTTTTGCCCTCAGTTTCTAGGGTGTTGATCTGGGTGAAAGGGTACCTAGCATGGTACCTGAATACCAAGAGACAAATAGGACCTGTTCTTATTTCCGCTTCTCCTCCCCTTTCTTTGCATCCAAGCCCCCTTCTCAAAATTTAGACACATCCTCTGAGTTGCAATTTTGTCACCAGAGACATGCTTGTATAATTGAGAGAGACATGAGGATTAGGACTGAGGCCAGAGTTGAGGCTGAACCTGGGACCAGAGTCAGGAGTTAGTCTAGGATGAATTCAAAGCTCCACCTGTGCCTGGAATCAGGGCTGTGACTGCAGACAAGATTAGAATTGTCAGGAAATCAGGTGTTTCTATCTAGGACTGGTGTCAGGCTTAGTGTCTCAGTTTGTAGGCAGAATTAGGACTTGATCTATGACTCGAACCAGGGTTTGGGCTTGGTCTGGAGCTGGGAATAATATGGAGGCTTGGAGGACTGCCAGTAGAAAGGTGCAGAATGTGAAGATGGAGTGTCAGGTCCAAAGAACTTCAAGGGAGATTCTAATGATGAAACTGGAGGTGATAGGGAGATGGGTTGAAGGATCAAGGGCAGTATGTAAACCCAGGTCACCTCACGCAAAACCCAATCGATCACCCAACATTTATTTACTTCTTTTTGAACTGAAAAAGTTTATTTAACTAATTTAGAATATTTTTTTCATGGTTACAAGATTGTTGTTCTTTTCCTCCCCTCCTCCCACCCCCTTCCTTAGCCAATGGGCAATTCCACTGGGTTTTACATGTGTCATTAATCAAGACCTATTTCCATGTTATTGATATTTGCACTAGGGGGATCATTTAGAGTCTACATCCCCAGTCATATCCCCTTGGACCCATGTGATCAAGCAGTTGTTTTTCTTCTGTGTTCCACTCCCACAGTTCTTTCTCTGGATGTGGATAGTGTTCTTTCTCATAAGTCCCTCAGAATTGTCCTTCACTTAACATTTATTAAGCACCAACTATATGCCAGACACTGTGCCAAGTGCTGGAGGCATTGTGTCTAGCTACATTCACTTTGCTGTGGTATCTTGAGGGTAAAGACTGCTTTCTTTTGCAGTCATTATGTCCCTAGTATCAAGCACAACTTATTGCACTCAATAGGAGCTTAATAAATGTGGAATTGAATCCTATGACATAACAGATTTGTTTGGATTGTTTTTGAAAGACCATTTGATTTCCTCCCTTCCCTCTCCCCCAGGCTTTCTCATCCCAATGGAGTAGTCAATGACAAGATCCAAAGGCCAAGCTCATCTTCCTCCTTCTCCCTAGGAGTTTTCATTGCCTGAAAAGGCTTTGTGTGCCAAGAACAAACCCCAATCCCTGGTTACATAAGTGAATTATTCCCTAACTCCTTGCTCTGGTCAGACAGGCCCCCTCCTCTTCCTCTGCTTAATTGATTTAATCTTCTCCTTCTGAGTCAAGTCCAAGCTGGGGAGACAGGGCTGAGCAGGCCCCAGCTCGCTGGTGACTTGAGCTCTTCATTAATTACAAGGAATCTAGCTTGTGCATCTGACTCTCCAGGGCTGTCCCCCACCTTCCCCCCTCTAAACCTCCTTGTGACTCAGGATGATGAGAGGGATTTGAGGGGCCCCTTTTTATTTCACAAAGAGCAGCACTGTATTAGGCAGAGGAGGGAACAACTTGCAAACTTGGGGTGATGTAAGACCTCCCTACTTCAAAGCCTTTTCCTTGGCTGCCTTCCTTCACATTAGCCGCTGAACTCCAGATCACCCCAATGAAAAACTGATTTCTCTGACTGTGGCTGGGAATTGACTGTGTATATGATTACTAAAGGGAGAAGGGAAGGGGAATAAACATTCAGAGAGTACCCAGTAAGTGCCAAGCATAGTACTGGGTGCTTTGACAAATACTATCTCATTTGATCCTCGGGACAATTTTGGGAGGGAGGTGCTATTATTTTTCCCACTTTAGAGTTGAAGAAATGGAGACAAACAGAAGTTAAGTGACTTGCCCAAGGTCAAATTGCTAGTAAGGTTGGATTTGAACTCAGGACTTCCTGACTGTAGGCTGAGCTCTCTAGCTACTTTCTTCCTGATTGGAGAAGGAAAGGAAACAAGCCTTTATTAAGCACCTACTATGTATGAAATGCTTTACAAATATTATCTCATTTGAGACTCACAACAACCCCACAAGGTTGGGGCTATTATTATCTTCATTTTAAAGATGAGGAAACTGAGACAGAGAGAGTCTAAGTGATTTGCCTAGTGTTATACAACTAGTAAGTGTTTGAGGACCAGATTTGAATTTCGGTCTTCCTGATTCTGGGCCCATCATGCCCCAGATACTAGAGATTTATGAGCTGTACCATAAAGCTCTGAATTATAGTATGTTAAGGGCATGGTGAATTAGTATTGGCAAAAACATTGGCCTTGGCATTAGGAGGACTGAGTTCCCAAGAGATCAGAGAAAAGGGAAAAGGAACCATTTGTACAAAAATATTTATTGCAGCTCTTTATGTGGTAAGAAAGAATTGGCAATTGAGGGGTTGTCCATCAACTGGGAAATGGCTGGACAAGTTGTGGCATATGATTGTGATAGAATACGATTGCTCTATAAGAAATGACAAGCAGGATGTTTTGGGGAAAATCTGGAAAGACTTACATGAACTGATGCTAAATGAAGTGAGCACAACCAGAAGAACATTATACACAGGGACAACAATATTTTTTGATGAACAACCGCGAATGACCTAGTTATTCTCAGCAATGCAGTGATCCAAGACAATCCTAAAGACTCATGATGAAAAATGCCATCTGCCTTCTGAAAAAGAACTGCTGGAGTCTGACTGCAGACCAAAACATGCGGTGTTTCATTTTCTTTCTTCTTTTCTCATTTGAGATCTCTTTCACAAAATGACTAATATGAGAAAATATTTTACATGATTATACACTTAAATCTAAATCAGATTTCTTACCATCTCAGTCAGTAAGGAGGTATGGGAGGGAGTGAGGGTAGGAAGGAGATAGAGAATTTGGAACCCCCAATTTTAAAAAAATGAATGTTAAAAATTGTTTTTACATGTAATTGTGGAAAATAAAATATTATTTAATTTTTTTAAAAAGGAGGACTGGACTCAATCTTGATTCCAATATGTTTTAGCTGTATGACCTTAGGCAAGTCACTTTCCTTCCTTCTATCTGGAGCCACACTTTTAACATGGGGATCAATTGTTCTTGTATTGCCTATCTTAAAGTGTTATTCTAAGGAAAGGCTTACTTTGTGAACCTAAAAGTGCTGTTTATTGGCATGATGTTACTTGGTTCATTCATTCATTCACATCACTAACTAGATGAGTGCTAATTAGGCACTTGTAAATTCCCTTTCTCTAAATTCTTCCTCTGAAACTTAATCCTGGCCCAGCCTAGATCTGGTCCAGCCTGGGTTATAACTGCTTTGTAAAGGCAGATACCACCCAGTAAGTTATAAGAGGTGGTTGGAAGGGGTCTCTTCCTGGTGATGGGTTTATGAGTCTGTTTTCTGAGAACCAGTCTGATTAAGTGTGGAAAGGCTCATCTCCAGAGAGATGCCCAATATGCCGTAAATTCTTTTCAGCCACAGCAGCTCAGGAAGATGAAGGCTGGGCTCTGCTACTTTCACTGACAAAGCCACAGATCTCTGAGTGTTGTGAAGACCATCTATGGCCAGAAGAGAAGGTAGGAGAAAGAAAACTGGACAACTGGGCTGCTTCATTGGTGCTCCTGAAACATTAAAAGAAGGCCACCAGTGCATTATGTTTGTCTCTGCTGGGGAGCAATGAAAAGACATAGAGAAGAATTGCCAAAGGGGATCTATCAGAGAGTGCAATCTGAATTGCATTGGTAGAGGGAGTTCCCATAATGAGGACATCATGGATCATAGAACCCCTCTTTTTCATAAAGATGCAGGTCAGATATTATCTTCTGCATGAAGTCTTTCCTAACCAATTCTTCCCCTCTACCCCAATGCTGGTGCACTTTCTTCCAAGTAATTTCATATTGAACTATTTTATATATATAAATATATATTTATACTTTAAAATTATGCTCTATATTTATATATGCACTTTTATCTCATACTTAGAAAAAAAGTTAATTTAAATCCACTCAAACATTTAACAAGTTCCTGTGATGGATTTGCAAGGACAAAAATGAAATCATCTCTGCCACTAGGGAACTGGGTATTGGGGGAGAATGTGACATTTACACAGGTAAGCAAATGTTCTTCCAACTGCTAAGTTCAAGGAAGGTTTCATGGAAGAGGTGGAAGCAGAGTTCAGGATTTCCAAGGAAGATAAAGATTAGGAAAAGTCAAAATGATAAAGAAGTGAATTCCAACCAGGTGCCTGGGGTGGGGTGGGGTGTCAATGCTTATAGTAATGCAGAGATGGGAGAGATAATGTTGAGTCTGCAAGTATTCTGAGTTGGCTGGAATATAGAATATATAGAATGAACTAATGTGAAGTAAAGTTAAAAAGGTGGGTGGAAGCAGATTAAAGGATCTGAAGTACTAGATGAAGGTACTAGATGTATTTTATTCTAGAGGCAATAGGGAGCCATCAGTAGATGGTTTTAGAGCAGTGAAGGTGCATAGATGGAACTGGATCATAAGACGCTTTGACTGGAAATAGAAAGACAAAAGTCAAGAAAACTGGTGATGGCTTGGGATGTAGTGGTTGACCTTGGGGTCTTTGATGTCTGACTAAGCTGTAAATGCTCTAGGCATCTGCCTTGGCCACCTTCATAACCACTGGAACAAACATTCCCATCTACTCATTCTACTGGGGAAAGTCTTCACATGTTTGGGATTGACATCCCCCTAACTCACTAATTGGTTTGAGGCCTGTCAGTTACACTAAACCTGGTTTAGTCCATCTGCCAAGAAGTGTGGTCACTGCTCATGCTATATATTTTTGGAGCCACAGGTGAGAGTTGGGTGACAGGTGGATACCAAAGTTGGATGAACAGTGACTTGGTAAGCCCTCACACTAGAGGTGTTAGTCCTCCTTGAAGCCCCATTCAGGGTTTGAGGGAAGATAATACATCTGTTACAGACATATTAAATGTGAGATTCTATATGAATTTGAGTGAAGAGTCCCAATAAGCAGCTGTTGATAACAGGATGGAGCTCAGGGCAGAGAGTCTTACTAAATACATAGATACAGATTCCATTTACACAGAGATGTTGAGATCAAGGGAGGATATAAAAAGAAAAGAGTTGAACCATGTTAGGCTTTGAGGGACAAGGTTCAGTTATATAGGAAGGAAGAGTACCTGGGGAGAAAATATCATGGAGACCAATAGTAGAAAGAGTTTACAAAAGGATGCACTGGTTACTAAGTATCAAAAGCTAAAAAGGAAAAATGAAATTTGAGAAAAGGCCATTATATTTAGACCAGACGATCTGGAGAAACTAGGAATCTTGGGGACCAGACACAGACTGGTGGTAGTGGGAGAGCAAGATCAATGGAGTTGACCTATAGTGGTTTTGAAGGGGATCAAGCATTAAGATCCTGAAAGGTAGAGAAAAGGAAGAAAAGCTTAGAAAGGAGTACAGTAGACAGAGCCTGGTTTTTGTATTCAGAAGACTTGTGTTCAGGTCCTAACCTGGACATTTCTTAACTGTGTGACCATAGGCAAGTTGCTTCCCTTCCTAGAGCCTTTAATCTTCTCACCTATAAAATGAGTAATCCTATCCTGCCTTTTTCACAGGATTGGTGCAAAGGAAGTACTTTGCAAACCTTAAGGTAGTTATAGAAATGAGATAAAATGATGATTATTGAAAAAGCAAAATTTTCTTCCTGCTTGGTGTTCCATTTTCTTATAAATCTTCCCCTCTTATCCTTTCCTTCTTTCTCCAATACGTCTCACATACTGTAAAACATACCTGAGATCTATAGGAATCTCACTACTACCTTAACACTATGTGGTCTATGGGACTTCTATAACTTCTGATCTTCCCTGTTCTGACAGGCCAAACACAATAGATTTGTAGGATATAGAATGTTAGACTTTAGCACATAGACTATTAGAATTAGGGAGCTATTTAGAGATAGAAGGAACTTTAGAACAGAGAATACTAATATTTAGAGATGTAAAAAAAACTATTTTATAGAGGAGGGAACTAATAGAAAAGAAGGAACTTAACCCAAGGTGACACTCTGAGTCAATCCAATAATTAAAATCTTCCCATCAAAAGGGTAGGGTAAATAAAAACCTATTTGTATGACTACAGCCCAAGGGAACATCTTTCTGAAAAGTTATTGCTAAGATAATTGTTATAACAACATCTGTTTTTCTCTCTCAGTCACGGAAGCAGGTGGTGAGGGGCAAAGAAAAGTGGGTTGAGAGTCAGGAGACATGAGTTCTAATCTGGGTAACCTTGAGTAAGTCTTTTTCTATCTCTGAGTTTTAATTTTATTTGAAAAATCAAAGGTTTGGAATGGATAACCTCGAAGATCCCACCAGATTCTTAAGTATCCTTCAAGCTCTATTGTACTTTATTCTAATAGCTCATTTTCTACATGCTAAGATTCTTTTTATCTCATGTGTCCCATGACATCTTCCTTTTCTTCATACCTCTTCCACACTTTTCCCCAACACAAGTATAACTATGCCATATTTGGACCATTTTTCCTCCCCCAAAATAATCTCCTCAAAATGACTCACCATGGTTGGAGGGCCTTAGTTTCTAAGAGGCTCCATATCTTTGCATTCAAGCTCCACAATGAACTTTATGTCTGCTTTTTGAGGGCCAGTCTATTCCCAAGAATGTAGAGACCTTGCACAGAAGACTGGCTACCAGAAAATGGAGAGTCTGGCCAAAGAAAATTAGGAAGCCTCCATGTTAAGACATGGAGGGGTTAAGCCTGCTATAGCTGGAAGGAGTACCTAGAGATTAAAAGGGATCTTTGAAATAAAGATTGCCTAAAATTAAGCCAGATTGATGGTCTGGTGAATGACGATGTTTTTCTCTACCTGTAGGATGCTGAGTCAGGTCCCTAATAGCCTCTGGGGCTTAAGGTTTCTATTAAAATTCAGTTGGAAGGTCTATTCAGTTCAGGAATCCCAGGGGTATTCCCAAGCCTTTAATCCACCTGCGTAGTGGACTCAAACCACTCAATTCCTCACTTAGCTGTAGAGCCTTATGACATTGCAACTGGAAGGGATCTTAAAGATCAATTACAAACCCTTAATTTTCTATCAGGCTCAGAGGGGAAAGCCACTTGTCCAAGGTCACACAGTGAGTTAGTGACATAATCAGGTCAAGAATTTAAATCTTCCAAATGTCATTTAAAGTATTTTTCATTAAAATGAGCTGTCGTATGGACTGATATTAATTTTCAACTTTAATATTATATTATTGGAGTAGTGAGTTCTCAGTTATTGAAGGTATTTAAGCAGAATCCAGAGAACCACCTGAGATTCTTGCTTTAGATCAAGGTTTTGGATAAGGTAGCCTGTGACATGCCTTTCCTCTTGTAGTATGGTATAGAAAGAGTTCTAGACTTGAGATTAGTCAGGAAGATATGGGTCCAAATCCTATCTCTGGCACTCATGAGCTGTTTGACCCTGAGCAAGTCATTTAAACTCTCTATGCCTCAGATTCTTCATCTGCAAATTGAGAGGGTTAGATCTGATGGCTTTTAAGACCCCTTCTAACTCTAAATCAATGATCCTATCATATGTAGTTCAATAAGTTGGGTCCATTCCTTGCTTCCTAGGGATTGTGTTATGTCACTCAAATTTTCTCAACCTTATCTTCATTATCTGGAAAATGAGAATAATCATACATATAGTTTACTCACAGGTTTGTTGGAAGGCAAGAACTTTGCAAAACTTCAAGTGCTATATGAATATATGTGAACTAATGTTATTATCTCCATGATTCTATGATTCTCACCTTGCCTTGACATGTTTCACAGACTCCCTGACCTTTTAATTCCCCCATACATCCCAGCAGGACCACTTTTCCTCTTTTCTCCAGTCAGAATACAGTGTAAGTCTCCTATCCTTCCTTATCCTTCTATCCCTGAGATAGAGATGAGGGTATTTTTGAACATTCCCAGACCAAGCTTTGTCACTGACAAAGAGAGAAGAAAGGAATAAGGATAAGATGTATACTCAGGGCCTCAATCAGAAAGAAACAAGGGGATCTATACCACATAGGCTAGAGGAGTCAAAAAAGCTCTCATCCTTCCTGCAGGGTTGAAATCTGACTAAAGGCTTGGTCGCTGTCCAAGGTCCTAAAACCTTGACAGACTGCTCATATTCAATAGATTGTTAGAACTGGAAGGGATCAAACTAGTCATCTAGTCCAACCCCTCCTCCCTCACCCCCTATTCTACAGATGAGGTAATTGGGGACCTGAAAAGAGAGGAGGCTTGAATAGGATCACACAGTGGATTCCTGGTAGAATTGAGAAATGAATCCAAATCACATTCTGGCCAACTTCCCACTCTGAGGACTTCTTTTTGGTGAGAGTTTGCCATTTCTAGTGTTCCCAGATCCTTCACAGTGTAGTCTGGTCATCTTCCTGCCATGCTTTGGTGTGTGCCCTAGCCCCACCCCTCTGCCTCTTGCTCAGGGAATAATAATCAAATCAATAATACAATTGCTGGAAAGGATGTGTTGATAATTGCCATGTGACTGCATTCACCATCACGTTGACTTTCCAGACCAAAATGCCCCTTTCGGATGACCACTACTACATTTGCTATATCCCCCCTGCTTTAATGTAAACTTCTTGAGAGCATAGGATTTCTTGCTTTTTGTATTTGATCCCCCCCATATTTAGCACAATGATTGACAGTAACTTTTTAGTTACCTTTTTCATTTGTTCACTCATTGATGTGCTCATTCATTTATTCATCATCTGAATACAAGATATTTTCTCTTTTCATTCTAATATGTTACTGATGAGTGGGATGGAAAAGACATAGCCTAATCTAGCCAAAGGCTTTTGAGGTCTTAGGACAAGAGAGTAAAAGTTAGACTGGAAAGGCAACTAGGTAGCTCAGTTGATTGAGAGCAAGATAGGAGGTCCTGGGTTCAAAGTTGATCTCAGACATTTCCCAGCTGTGTGGCCTTGGGCAAGTCATTTAACCCCCATTGCCTAGATCTTACCACTTTTTTGCCTTGGAGCCAATACATAGTATTGATTCTAAGACAGAAGGTAAGGGTTTTAAAAAAAGAAACTAAGCTGGGTGAAACCAAATATTGTCTCCTAAGTACAGTAATAATTGTTCATCAGGTCTCCTAAGATCCCAGGACTGAAATATTCCTTGTGGGTAAACCTTGGAGTGGGGAGGAAGTAAGAAGGATAAAACATAGTCCCTGTCCTCACAGAGACTCTGGTTTTGGGTGGAAGACATGACCTTTTATGACAGACAACCCCTAGTCTGAGGTGGAGAACCCCCACTTTTTTCACATGAAGCCCTTGGTCTGAGAGGAGGGAGAATACAAAGAACTTTACCTCATGTAGGACCCGATCTGATTGGGAGACAGATAAATGATTCATGGGAAATCACTCATGCTGCTACTGTCACCATCACAATGACATTTATATGCCCTGGTGTGCTGAGCTGGGAGGGTGCCACCTAGTCTGGCTACTGAGGTTAATCATAGCTTAAGAACTGGCAGAACACGAGAGGTCTTCTGGGCTCAACTCCCAATTTAAAGGTGAGGAAAGTAAGGTCTAGAAAGGTTGAGTAAAAACCCCCCAACAATTTTCTAGGCTCATATTGGGATTTAAATGCAGGTAATCTGATTCCAAATTCTGCACTATTCCATCCTCCATTCCCTAATCCATTCATTTTACTCAAGGAAGACTTCTTAGAGAGAGTGAGATTTTATTTAGAAGAGTGAATAAAATGGAGGACAGGGTAGCTAAAGTGTGACCTTCTTAAGAGCAGAAATTGTCTCCTATTTATCGATGTCCTATCAATGCCATTCTTGGTCACCTGAGTCCCAACTGCCAACAATTGGCTATGCCATCTTTCTGCTCTCCCTGCCCCCATTTCTGCCACTGAACTCACACAGTAGATTCCTTCCTAATTTGATACTTTGTGATTTCAGCAAGAGGATTTTATTTTCCAAACAGGGCTTTTTAGTTTACAAAGAACTTTCCAGAGTTCAATGTGCTTTAAATTTTTGAAAACACTTTCATGTTGGTTCTTCTTTGTTCTCAACAGTTTCGTAGGAGATGACAGGGAAAGAATTATTGTCCCATTTTATAGATGCAGACACAGAAGACCAGAGAAATGAATTCAGTTTATTTTGTCTTTTGAGTCAGAGTACTGTCCTTGAGCTGTCACCAACTGTGAACCCTGTTGAAGGAAATACAGCATGTCCAGATGTAACTTCACAGATTGAACCCATCTCAGAGTATCAGGGTCTTCTTACTGGCAGACAGAGGGGCTAGGAAATGAGAGAGAATCAATAAAAATGTAAATCTTATCAGTTAAAACCTGCCCCAGGCTGAGCTCTGGCTGTGAGAAAAGATAAGTCTGTACTGGACCAGAGAGGCTCAGATTAGCCTGGGTCGAGACAGAGTAGGGGTGGAATTGGAACTGTTAAAGAGGAGGAAGAATAAAAAAAAAGAATACCTCTGAACTAAGGAGATGTGAAGGGATGAGAGGGGAGAAATGATTAGGAAATCTGAGTTCTCTGGAGGTTTCTCAAGAACAGGGTCTTTCTCCCCTTATATCAAGGACTCCTCAAAGGGAAGGACCATGTTCTCCCACCAAAATGGGAATTCTCAGGGGACAGAGGCCACTTCTCTTCAGTTATATTGTATGGTGTGTGTGTGTGTGTGTGTGTGTGTGTGTGTGTGTGTGTGTGTGTGTGTGTGCCTGAAGATAGGAAACTTGTAGAATCTCAGAGCTGGAAGGAACTTCAGAAAGCATCTAAAGCAATCTTTATCGGAAGCACAAATCATCTCTTCAGCATCTTCAACAAGTGGCAGTATCCCTCTGTTTGAATATCTCCAGTAATGGTGAGCTCAATACCTTATAAGACAGCCCCCTTCATTTCTAACAGACCATATTATTTTCAGGCTCATTCTTCATTGAGCTGAAACTTGCTTCCCATTGCTCCTGCTGATGCTATTTCTGACTTCTGGAGTTATACAGAATTTTTCTCTTTGCTCTATGATAGCCATTCAGGTACTTGAAGGCAGCTATCATGTTCCACCAGTCTTCTCTTCTACAGTCAGGTATGCTGGTCCTCTGATGATTCCCCTATGAAATGATCTTTATTCAAGATTTTTTGATCTTCCTCTTCTGGAAATATTTTAGTTTATCAATGTCCTTCTTAAAATCTGACCAGAACTAAATACAAAACTATTTAAGGAGTCTTGGGGGTCTGTGAACTTGTTTTGAAAAATATTTTTAAAACTGTACTTCAATATAGTTTCCTTTGTAATTGTATGTATTTTATTTTATTCATGAAAACCTTCTGAGAGGTTTTAATTCCAACTGCCATAGGAATCAATGAAAGAAGGAAATGAGTATTTATTAAGTACTTACTATGTTCCAGAAACTGTGCCAAATGCCTTGCAAATAGCTCATTTGAATCTTATAACCGCCTAAGAGGTAGGAACTATTATCATCCTCATTTTTTTCTGTTAAGGAAACTGATGCAGACAAAGGTTAGATGACTTGCCCAAGGTCACACAGCTAATAAATGGGGTCAAATTTGAATTCAAGTCTTCCTGATTACAGTTTCAGCACTCTATTTGCTATACTACCCACTTGGCTCTATGACACAAAAAGGTTAAGAATTCCTATTCTGGGTAGTCTGACCAGGGCAAAGGATTATCTTTTCCCTTTCTCTGACTTCTAATCAAAAAGCTTGCATTTGAATTAGTTATTTTTAGCTGTCATTTCACATTGTTCAATCATGTTGAACTTGCAGTCAGTTTAGACCCTCCAGATCTTTTAAAATACAAACCATGCCTTCCCCCTTTTATACTCATGAAACCAGTTTTTTAAACTCAAGTATACATGCATCCCTACTAAATTTGATCCTGCTAGATTTGGCCCATCCATCTATTGAGGGTTTTTGAAATCCTGTCTGTTATACAACTTGCTAGTTATCTAACTCAGTTTTGCTTTATTTACAAATTAGATAGACAGGAATCTATGCCTTCGTCCACACTACTGCTAAAAGTGTTGAATGGTACAGAGCCAAGGTCAAATCCTTAGGGCATTCCATTAATGATTATTCTTTAAATTGACTTCCTGATAATGGCATCCATTAATGGTGAGTCTTTGTTCTCAGTCACGGAATGATGTATCTATCTTAACTCTATCGATCTTGTCCATAAAAATAGTATCTAGCACTTTCATGTACCCCCAATTTGTACAGTAGGTTCCCTTGGATAAAACTACTGTAGTTTCAAGGAATTATGAGTCTGTATAGCTTTTGAGCCCCTATCAGTGTGTTTACCTTTACTAGTCAGTCAGTAGTCACAAAGAATTCAAATTAAAGGTATTTAATGAAAATAAATTAAAAGAAAGAAAAATATTGATGAACTATTTCCCCCATTAAACTGATGCACACCACCAGTGGGAGGAAAGGATGGACTTAAGGAATGTTTATGGAGGGACTTATGCATGCAGTTAACAGGTAGGTTAGCTAATATGTATGGAAGGGAAGCCTCTGATGCTACAGGGCTCATGATGTCTTCTAGTGAGGTCATTGCATTTATTCCATCAGCCCTGCTCCATGATGGTCTTTTATGGAATGGTATCTCTGCTCTGCAGTCTCTACTAGTATTTACTCACCAATGCTTTCATATGGTTGCTACTCCACGTTACTCCTCCAGTCCCATGGCCAATGCTGATCATTATGAGACATGATTCCATGGGCATAAAGTTGTAGAGCTTCTCTTTACTTGTGGATTCAGTAAGAGTACTATCTCTTTCTCAGAAGGTAGAGTGGGTGTTGCCATTACTCTTTCAACTTAAAGCCCATTGGCTTCCTTATGAAGGGTTTTGTCTTGGTTTTTTAGAAAAGAAAGAACCTTATAATTTGTATCAGGGAAATACTAGAGGAAAGAGCTTTCCCAGATTTTTTCTCATAAAGAGGGATCTTTCTGTGTCAGAATCTTAGCTGGAATGAGTCTGCCTTCCCAGAAGGAGATTTCTCATTCTAGAAGCCAAAGATCAGAGCAGAGCAGAGCCACTCCTAGCAAACTATTGTCTTCAGGCTTAACTTTATTTTGCTTTTAAAAAAATTTTGTCTTTTCTGCTTACTAAAGGCAGGCAACACAAAGCAGGAAATATTTCCAAAGCACTTACATCACTGTGCTAAGCAATGGGGGTTACAGATACAAGCAAAAAGGAAGACAAGCTTATAGCCTCAAGTAGCTTACATTAGAATGGTGAACACACAAGATAGGAGAGAGCTCAAAAGTTAGGGATTATGGGAAAGAGGAATGAAGGTACTTATGCGGAGCCATGGTGCAGAAGTCCAAAAAGTCAAAAACACAGCCAGGAGGGGAATGAAAGTTGGCCATCCTGGACCTTTCCTTGAAATAGACAGCTCTTGAAGAATTTAAGAGAAGAGGGTCTGGAAGGGTGATAGGAATGTTTCTCTGATGGGTTCAGAAAATTAATGTAATTCCCTGTTTGATTTATGATGGCTAAATTAGGCTCCTCATCCATATTAGATGCTGCTTTCCCTTCTAAAAGTGTCTAGGACTCTCAAGATTTGGGGTCTCCAGTTTCTCAGTCTCTAAATTCGTTTCATCTCCCATGAAAATATGTGAAAAGGGGGTAAAGGCACAACAAACTAAGCCTGGGGGGTGGGGGAGGCCAGGTTATCATCTTTCCCTTCCTAATTTCAAAATGTGAGAGAATTTTTCCCCCAATCCCTTGCTGAAAATAAGTAAGAAATATAGGTTAATTAGAAGTGATTCATACTTCAAATAGGGATTCAACCAGGTAATCTCTGAGCTACTTTACAATTATGAGATCCTACCATTAAATTTAACAAGGTGAGATGAAGGATTTTTTTTGTGTGTGTGTGTAAACTCTAGGAGTGACCAAGGCAAGAACTGAAATAAACTGCTTTGGTAGGTGATAGGTCACTTTATCTCTACTTTCCCTTGAGACAGTAAGAAAACAATCAACCAGCTAGCTTAGTGAAAGCTTACTTCGTCAAATCACTCCACCTTGTTTGACACATGTACAGGAAGACTTGATACCTTAGAAGGGCCAGAATAGGTCAGAGGCTTTAGGCCAAGAGTAAAAGTATTTAGAATCCTTGCCCAGCAGGAGTATTCTCAGAGGCTGAGGAAACTTGGTTGATCCTAAGGGCAGTATCTAAATATCAAGCCATTTAGGAATCAAAGTTATTCTGAAAGTTGGCGCAAGTGTACCATTATGCTTGGTGGGGGAGAGGGAAATGCGTAGACTTCTACTTGGTATTTATAGATAACCTTCTGAGCAGGACCATGTTTCTTCAGTCTGTGAGAGTGTAAATTTATCCCAGTTCTAAGTATTTTTCCCACTTAGTCTAAAACCTGTTGATTCATTGAAATTTCTTCTCACCTCCTCAAGGAGCAGGACATCTTTTCCCTTATTTTAAGTGGTAGTAGTGATTCAGTTGAGTTAATCAATCAAACCCAACCTTAATTAAGTGGTTGCTATTAAAAAAATGGTAGTGAAATACCAGAAGCTGACAAGCAATCAAGGAAAGTCCTGATTGGCTAAAAGTAATCTTGGCCTTGGAGATCAACAAATGAGCTCTAGGTATGGAGCACGAGTCTTGACAAGCTGAGTTTAATCACTCCATTAGCTAATCTTACCTTTGTCCCCTCTGTGTGCCCAGTCATTTGAGTGTGTAAGAGGAGGAGATTTGGTCCCCACCCTTGGCAAGCTCTTAATCTTACTGGGAAAATGAGATTCACAAAGGGAAAGCAAAGAATAATATCTTTCTGTTTCTGTCATTCTTTCTCTCACTCACTCCACCTCTACCTTCCCGTTTTTTTTTTCTTCAGTCTATATTCCCAGCCCAAATAACATTTCTGAACCTCCGTTCTGCATGGCTAGGTGCTGATCATATCATACTTGTCTCATTGGTATCTCAAACTTCATGTCCAAAACAGAACTGATCACGTAACGTTTCCAAGGAAACTGGATCCTCCTCCAAGCTTCCCTCTTTCTCTCCAGGGTACCACCACTCTGCCAGTCATCCAGGTTGATGAACCTGAAGTTTTCTTGGACTTCTCTCTCTTACCATCTTCCTTCCCCTGCCACACTGAATTGATTGCTAGGACTCTTCAGCTCCTCTACCTGCCACCACCACTACCCTCCTAAATTAAGGTTCTCATGCCCTTTTGCCTGGGCTTCGGCAACCGCTTTCTAGTTATTTTCCTGGTCTCCAGGCAAAGCTGAAGGTCTCTATGGAATAACAAACATGGATTATGCTGCACAGAGAGGGAAGGGATGGAGGGCTGAGATCTAGCCATACTGATGAGATCACAGATCTGATTCAGTGCTATGGTTTAGAGAGGCAACATACACATACCAAAGCCAGATATTTGGAAATATGGACTCAGGGAAAGCGGAAATGTTTGTAAGTGACTTGATATGAGGACTTTTGTCCCTTTGCTTTCCACTCCTATTTATTTGAAAGTAACATCCAAAAGATGAAAAAGATACTTAGTAATTTGTGGAAACGGAAGTTTCTAAAATTCTGCTGAATAGATTGTTTGGCAATTAGACATCAATTTTAGGAAGGAAACAGGCATTTATTAGGGGTCTACTATGCTAAACACTTTACAAATATCTTATTTGATCCTCACAATAAATGGGTGATAAGAGCTGTTGACATCCTCAGTTTATAGCTGAGGAAACTGAGGCAGAGTTAAGTGACTTGCTCAGAGTCATACAATCCGTAAGTGTCTGAGGCCAAATGTGAGCTCAGGTCTTCTGGACTCCAGGTCCTGTACTCTATCCACTGGGCCACCCTCCCGGGAAAGTGATACAGACTTTCTAAATCTATGGTAGATTCGTCTTTCAAGCAAAGATCAAGAAGCTGAGGTTAAAAAAGTTTAACTTAATGCTTAACTTTATGGTAGTTCTATGTTCAAAAGAACTCAGTTGCTGGAAAGAAATCTTTGGTATCTATGTTTTACATACTTCTATGGTACATACTGGTTCCCTTGGATAGATTATAAACTTCCTGAGAACAATTATTCGCTTCCCTTTTGTCTTTGTAGCCTATATGATTTTTGGTGTTTACTAACTTCTTATCTTACTTAGAACCAACACAGTGTATTGGTTCCAAGGAAGAAGAGTGGTAAGGGCTGGGCAATGGGGGTTAAGTGACTTGCCCAGGGTCACACAGCTGGGAAGTGTCTGAGGCCAAATTAGAACCCAGGATCTTTCTTTTCTAGGCCTGGCTCTCAATTCACTAAGCCACCCACTAGCCCCTAATTTCTTATTTATTTATTTGTTCGTTCGTTCATTCATTCATTCATTCATCTCTATCTATCTATCTATCTATCTATCTATCTATCTATCTATCTATCTATCTATCTATCTATCTATCTATCCATTCGTTTGTTTGTTTGTTTGTTTGTTTGTTTATTTATTTATTTATTTGTTTATTTATTTATTTTTAAACACGCTTACCTTCCGTCTTGGAATCAATACTGTGTATTTGCTCCAAGGCAGAAGAGCAATAAGGGCTAGGCAATGGGGGTCAAGTGACTTGCCCAGGGTCACACAGCTGGGAAGTGTCTGAGGTCAAATTTGAATCCAGGATCTACCTTCTCTAGGCCTGGCTCTCAATCCACTGAGCTGCCCAGCTGCCCCTAATTTCTTATTTATTGATAGGAGAGGAAAAACCTATCAGAGCTTTTCCTATGGATTAATAATCTCTTTTTATGGAGGGGAAAAATAACTAAGACTTTTTCTCCCCAAGTCTGATGACTGGTTGGGTGAGGAAAGCTATTATCTGAGCCTTTGAACTTTAAGCTAAAAGGGAAATGACAGGGGCCAATATGCTGCTATTACAGAGATGGAACATTTGAACCCATGACTTTTGTTGAATCCAGAAAGGAGAAGAAGAGAGAAGTTCCATCAGCTCAAGCCTCGAAGAGCTTGGACCAACAAGCACCAGAAAAGATATTTATAGCATGGCATTATAGTTATTTCCAAAAGAAAGGCCAGTAAGAAGCAATGCTCCCCACCCTCCCCAATGTGGGTGACTTGTAAGACCATCAGGAACAGGAGTGACAGGCCCAGAGACGAACCTTTGGGCCCCAGAGGTGGGAGGTATCTTCCACACGTGCCCTCTGGCCAGATGTTCTCTCCACATGTGGCTCTCCCAGTGTCCCCCAATACATATTTTTATCCATATTTGTGCCCCTTCCTTAGTGGGATCCAGGTGTATGGGGAAATGTTTTTTGGTCCTTTTAATGGTATAATTGTTTTGAATTAACTTTGCTTTCTGGCTGGCTGTTAAAAGTAAACACACTCACAAGTGCTGTCTTTCAGGGGATGAAGGTGCATTGAAACAGCCTGATGGTTTGATACACACTGTGTGAGGATTCTCTCTCTTTCCCCTCCCTTTAGATACAGAAGTATCATCAGTGGCTACTAAAGAGTAGATGCTTAATAAATGCTTCTTGACACATGGTAGGAACTTAAAAGTTTGTTAAACTGATTTTTTGGGGTCTCTCTTCATCTTTTATCTGTCTCATTTGTTATGTTCCTTTTTATTTTTTAAACCTTACCTTCCATTTTAGAATCAATACTGGGTATTGGTTCCAAGGCAGAAGAGTGGTAAGGGCTAGGCAGTGGAGGTTAAGTGACTTGCCCAGGGTCACACAGCTGGGAAGTGCCTGAGGTCATATTTGAACCCAGGACTTCTTGCCTCTTGGCCTGGCTGTCAATCCACTGAGCTACCCAGCTGCCCTCCCTGTTTTGTTCTTCATTTTTTCCCTGTCTCTTGCCTTTCTCTCTGTCTTCAGGGACTCCAGCTAGTCTAGTTTTCTTGTAGTTCCTCTTCCCAGTTCTCTCTCTCTTTGCATCTCCTCTTTACTCTCTCCCTCTTTCAATTCTCTTTCTATCCTGCCAGTTCCTGCCTGCTAGGGGGAATGGAAGGCATTACACAAACAGATGGGGTTGGTCAGCCAGGAAAGAAGCCCCACCTGCAAGGCCTCAACGAAATTATTTGGCTGAACAGAAGAGAAATCAGGCAGTGGGCTAAGAAAAGTTATCAACAGAAAGTTACAGAACGTTAAAACTGGCAAGGCCCTTAGAGATCCTCTCATCCATCCCCCCCCCCCATTTTACAGAGAGAACTAAGGCTGAAAATGGGGAGAATGACTTTTCCAAGGTCACAAATCCATCAATAGCAAGGTCTGGGTAAGGACTCTGGTCTGAATCGCAGACCAATGTGCTTTGTTCATTGTACTGGGCTGCTGCATGTCCAATATTGTTGTTGTTTCCCTTTTTAAGTATTGTCACTTCCCATCATAGGATGGAAAGAAGGTTGAGATCAAGATTGAATGATTCCACTATAGGGAGCTCAAATTCTGATTTCTCTGATTTCTTCCATCTCTCTCCACACATTCTGGGTGCCCATCTCTCTCATTCTCTCTCCCTCCCTCCCTCCCAATCTCTCTCTCTCTCTCTCTCTCTCTCTCTCTCTCTCTCTCTCTCTCTCTCTCTCTCTCTCTCTCTCTCTTTCTCCCTCTCTCTCTCCTTCCCTCCCTCTCTCTCATTCTCTCTCTCCCCCTCCCTCTTTCTATTTCTCCCTCTCTCTCTCATTCTCTCTCTCCCCTTCCCTCTTTCTCATTCTCTCTCATTCTCTCTCTTTCACACATACACACACACACACACTCTCTCTCTCCCTCTCTCTCTCTCCTTCCCTCCCTCTCTCTCATTCTCTATTTCCCCCTCCCTCTTTCTCTTTCTCCCTCCCTCTCTCTCATTCTCTCTCTCTCCCTCCCTCTTTCTCTTTCTCCCTCTCTCTCTCATTCTCTCTCTCCCCTTCCCTCTTTCTCATTCTCTCTCATTCTCTCTCTTTCACACATACACACACACACACTCTCTCTCTCTCCCTCTCTCTCTCTCCTTCCCTCCCTCTCTCTCATTCTCTATCTCCCCCTCCCTCTTTCTCTTTCTCCCTCCCTCTCTCTCATTCTCTCTCTCTCCCTCCCTTTCTCTCTCTCTGTCTCTCTTCTCTATGTCTGTCTGTCTGTCTGTCTCATCCTTACCTTCTAACTTAGAACCAATATTGGTTCTAAGGCAGAAGAGTGGTAAGGGCTAGGCAATGGGGTCAAGTGACTTGCCCAGGGTCATACAGCTGGGAAGTGTCTGAGGCTAGATTTGAACCTAGGACCTCCTGTCTCTAGACCTGGCTCTCCATTCACTGAGCTACCCAGCTCCCAGTTCCCTTGCCCCCCAATCTCTCTTAAATGACTATTTCCACTCTCTTTCTCCCACCTACACCTCTGATATTACACAAAGCCACTGAATCACTTAGATGGCTGACACTTCAAGGGGCTCTCTGGCTTAATAGATAATCTGGTTAGTCATCATCAGAGCCCTAGTAGAGGAGCTCTCTATGTGTTCACTCACAGACCTGGCCTGATCAGACTAGGTACTCAAGAGGACTTAGAATGAGATGGAACTACAGAGTCAGGCATTTCATGGAAAAGGGTGAGAGATAGGAACAAGTAACTTGGGACCAGATGTGACAACAAAAGACAGATGAAAAACTGAATTTTATTAATGTGGTCATTTGTGAATGTAACTCCTTCCCCCTTTTATTTCCTGGACAGTGAGAGACATTGGAGGGACTGAATGTAGAATCTGTTCTTGGAATGTGAACATTTTATTTAGAGTTCCCTGAGCTGACAAGGATTTCTATTTGGAAGGGATTTCCTTTTGCCAAGGATTCATGCACCAATATGCAGAGAGGCTGCGTTGCTGAGATGGAAGAGAAGGTGAACTTTCAGTTTGTGCCAGTCCCCTCTGTTTCTCCAGGAATGCTGGCAGAGCACAGGGATGGGGGTGGGAGTGGGACTGGTCATTATCTCTGGAACAGTAATCATAGAAAACAAACAGAACTGATATTTTCTAGTCTGGTACCCCAAACAGGAAAGTTGGGAAGAGCTATGGGAAGGGCCAGTATACCAAGACTGAAATGACTACCAGTATCTATTCCAACAACCTGTGTTGGTGAACCTATGGCACATGTATCAGAAAGGGTATCCAGAGCCCTCTCTGTGAGCACATGCATTGTATTCCCAGCACAGAGTTCACCAGAATTCTTACTAGAATGAGGGATTAGGCTACTTCCCTCCCCTCCCTGAGAACATTTCTCACATCACCTGCCCCTCGAAAAAGTTCGATATCACCGCCATAAACCATTTTCTTTCTCTTCACCCACCTTCACCCCCACTGTCCTCTTTGGAACCAAGGAAAACTCCAGTTTTTTTCCCTCATCTTATTTCTCTACTTCTTATTGGCTGTAGTCATTATGACCTTGTGAGAGGAAGCTGATTCCTTTAAAAGCTTTTTCACTCATATTTGAAATTGTTATTAAAGTATATGATTGTTTATAATGATTTGTGTTTAAAGCTGTAAATAGAGTATAACATGGGAGGTAATACAAAAGGGAGTGAAATTTTCCTCAGTTTAGGCTGAGGTAGGAGATGAGTGATTAAAATACTTCCTTCAATATTAATAATTGGTGAGATATCCATATTCCAGGCTACTTCTGAACCCAGAGACTTCATGAGGAAATGAGACAGTATTGGTGATGGTATGGTAAAAACTGGTGTTTGTTTTGTTTTTAGACAATCACAGTCTTGTACACACCATCTACCTCCATACATTGTTTATATTGCTTGGTTTAGTAAGTGTTCTCAAAGGTTTTCAGGAATATTTTTTTTTTCTTTCCTCTGAGAAAGGGAGAAGTTATGTCTATTCCTTCAGACTGGGGTCTTCCTGAAGGCAAAGGTTACATCTTGCCCCAAGAATGAGGACTTAATGTGGGGAAGGTTTGTCTCATTCCTCACATTAAGGGCTCCCAGAGGAAAGGGAGGAGACATATATCTTTTCCTCAGTCAGAGGCTCCCTAAAGTCAGAGGACGTGTCTGGATACTCAAAGTGAGCTGTTCCTGAGAGAAGGGGATACTCCTCCTCCTTCTCTTCCTCTTGAAATGTCTCTTCAGAGTTTAGTAGAAGGTCTGTTCTCAGTTGTGCTTGACCAACACTGATTAATTGACTATCCCATTCTCCACTGACTATTAGTGCCCAGATAGGGAGACCTTGGTCACAGAATGCTGGTCAGACCTATCCTCCCAACTGGAAGTGATTTCTCCCTCCTATATTTCTCCATAATGTTTTTGTCTAGCTTTCTCTTGCCATTATTACATTCTGTCTGCATAATGGTTATTTGTGTATTTAGCTAATTTCCTCTATTAGCTTGTTAGCTCTTTGAGAACCATGACTGACTTATCTTTGTGTCTCCCCATGATTGCCCAATCTCACATCATTAAGCACAGGGCTATGCCTATGATAATCGTAACTACCATTTTTGAAGTCATTTGTGGTTCCTAAAACACTTCTTCCCTCATAGAACTCATAAGAACTAAGTAGTGCAAGTATTATTATTTCATTTTACAGATGAGATCATTGAGGCTGTTGTAAGTTGTTGCGACTTACCCAAGGTTGCACAGGTGAGTAAGTATCAAAATGGTTTTGAATTCTAGTGCTTAGAATTTGATGTTGTATTGTATCATGCTGGTGCTCAACATATTTGCTGAATTAAATCATACTGAATATAATCCGACTCTATAAGCAAAGAATGTCTCTTGGGAATGTTGGAGAGGTGTAGTCTGTAGTTTTGGAAGAGAAAGTTCATTAACTAAATTATTATTTCATATAATAGAGGGAATGTTGGCTTCCATAAAACTGCCATGAAAACAGGAGACTCCTTGATTGGCCAAGAGTGAGTAAGGGTTTGGGAGAATGAGCCAATGAGTTAAATCCAGTGAACCAGGTAGACAAATTACAAAAATTGGTGAGAGTTCTAGAGAAGATGATTCCCTTTTCATCCAGGACCACCGAGGAGCTGCTCTTATGGGGTTCATAGCCCAGAGGTTCAGGTTGGGATACTTTCGTTAAAGACTAGATTAGGTGCCACTCACACTGGGAATAGATGGCTGCACATCTAACACTTCTCAATTCATATATTCTCTTTGCCCTTCTGAACAAAGTCGATGAAATGTACTATTGGGGTTTAAAGAGTGAAGAGCTGGGACAGAAGAGAAGAGATAGAAATGGGCCCATAAAGGGTAGTAATGAGCAATTCTTATGCTTTAGGGAAATTCATCTGTGGGTGGAGCAGTAGTTTAAGAGACAGTTTAAGCATAGATATGATTGAAATAGAATAGGAGGCATCCAGTGAGCCTTGCCCTGGCTCCTGTGGGAGTTAGGAAGTTAGGAAGGAGACTAGACTTAGGAAAGGGAACACACAGTGATGAGCATTTGGAAGGGGGCCCAATCAAAGAGTTAGTTAATAGAGGAAGAGGCATAGGGACAAGGCTAGCTATAGGTGGGAAGCTCAGATCTGGGAGAAGAAGCATAATCCCTTGGAGGTCAGTGGCCTGGGTACAAATTCCAGATATCCCTTTGTTAATAACGGCTCTCAGTACAATGGCCAGGAAATGAGATGACTGTGGTAGAAGGAAGAAGGTGACCAGGAATTGATGAGGTGACATATATCCAAGATCAAGAAAGCAAGTGCTCTTAGGGTCAGAAAGATCCATGGGATTCAGGCTCAGAGGATCATAGATTCAAAACTGGAAGGGGCCTTTGAGGTCATCTAGCCCATGGTCACTTTTGAAGTATTCCCAAGAGGTAGAGAATCACTGGGTTTCTTATCATTGACACATAGATTCAGAGGTAGAAGGGCCAACAGCCACTGACTATAATCTCATCATTTTACAGATGAGGAAACTGAGACCTAGGGAGCTTAAGTGACTTATCTACTATTGCAAGGACTAAGCATAAGGAATGAGATTTCAACCCAGATCCTCTGATGCCAAAATCAATGTTCTTTCTACCATATTACATCCTACCCACCTGTACTTCTACTACCTCCTGTTATTCTACACAAAGAAACCTGAAGTTTAGGATAAAAAAATGACTTATCCAAGGTGATGCTAGAGACTTTGTAAAAACTAAAGGTCACCTTTTCTTATCCAAATGCTGGGGAAAGTTTCTGCTCTATATTGGTCCTGGATGTGGAATGTGAGCTTTGGCAGGGTCTTGTCAAGAAGCAGCATTTGTTTTGTTGGAGAAAAGAATTCTCCTGGATGAATGCCTGGCCAAGGAGAGGAGATGGCTGTCTATAATGAATAAAAGAAAGCATGTGAAGGCAGCAGGGAACTATACTTTTGGATAAATGCGGCAGTATGATGAAGTATCACCACTCCTAGGTAAATATACAAACCTGGCAGGGGTTTAGGCAAAGGTGTCTGGGGCAAGTTGTTTTCAGTCTTTGTTCTAAAATTGATCAAAGGGAGGGCATAGAGTCAGAGTGCCTGAGAGTCAATCTCTGATGCTAATGATTGTAAAAGACAAGCCAATTCATCCAGAGGATGATTGCATAGCATCCCTGATATGCATTTCCTAGGTGGAAGATTGGGATGAGGTCCAGGAAGCTCCCATGCTCATGGTGCACAGGGAGTCCTGTCCTTCTATTTCCCCATGGGTGAGTTTGTGAGACAAACATGGAAGTTGGTTGTTCTTCTTTCTGTGTTTCTAGGAGAGCCAGATCTCTAGAAAAAGAATCCATTGATCTCAGTTTGTCTGTAGGTAGCAGGGATGAGCCGGCATCAGGAGCAGGATGGTTGGATCATAATAGGGATTGGTCTTTGATTGATCTTTGGTCCTGCGCTGACAAAGACTATCTACCTGAGGCTTACTCTTTTTCTCCATCATCCACAGTCACTACAAGAAAAGGTGAATGTTGAGAGAGCACCTGATAGAATTTTCAGTCTCTGAATGGCTCTTTGAGGATACACTCCCAGGTGACCAGTTTCCATTTGCCCCCTTAACTGCCATCCTCTGGCAAAGGACTCCAACGAAGACTATATTTGTTGAAGATGTTATTCCTTCTCCTCATCATTGGTAGGGTCTTTTGCCCACTCCAGAACTTAGGAGGGAGGCAGGTCAGGCCTGGAGCAGCTGGATCACACTTTGAATTCCCCAGAATTCTTCTCTAACTTAAGGGCCAACTTCTCCTCCTGGGGAACAGAGTTGTGATGGGATTTAGAGCGGGCAGCCTCCTTATCCTGCTGTCGTAGGATGGTGAACACCAGGGTGAAGCAGAACAGTGTACCCAGCTTGAAGAAGAATTGAAGCCCGATGAACCTAGGGGAAGAAGGTTTCAGAAAGATCATTGGGCTAGGGTCTTGAAATCCACTGAGGTCTCCTTCAATGCTTCTTCCTAAATATCATTTCAAGTGAAGGGAGAGGCCCACCCTAGTGAGGGAAGAATCTAAAAAAGGCATTCTTCATTAAGTCCAAATGGTCCTGTCTCTGGAGGAAAGGAATCTGTTCTCCATTGCCAGCCTCATGTCTCCAAGTTTACCTGAGTCCTCTGTCACCCACATCTTCATTTCTCCAAATGCTAGCTATGCTTCAAGATCAGTTTTATTCCCATTTCCTTTCAGAAGAATTTTTTTGGCCACCTTAGTTCATACTAATCTTTCACTTCTCCCAAATTATTGAATTTGAAGTTAGAGTTACTAAAGTGGATGGGATGATAGACAAATTTAAACCAATCACTTTATAGAGGAGGAAACAGATCCAGAAAGAGGAAGTAATTTGCCAAAGGCCACATAATTAATAAATGCCAGATTTGGGAATGAAACCCAGATCTTCTTAATGTTTGGTCATTGTTCTTTCTACCAAATTATTATTTTATTTTTTTAAACCCTTACCTTCCGTCTTGGAATCAATAGTAGGTATTGGTTCCAAGGCAGAAGAGTGGTAAGGACTAGGCAATGGGGGTTAAGTGACTTGCCCAGAGTGACACAGCTGGGAAGTGTCTGAGGCCAGATTTGAACCTAGGACCTCCCAGGCCTGGCTTCCCCCCAAATTATTATTTCAAATAGTCTGACCCATTCAAAAATTCAGAAAACAATCCTCCCTTGGATCATATATTATGATTGGGGTTTCCTTAAAATAGTATCAAAATACTCAAAAGTGATCCATAACTAGGCCTGGAATATCAAGGTAAGGCTTGAGATTAAATAGACTGAAATCATTCAGTTTTATCTTGGCAAGGTTAAGATTGATTTGAGTCTTTCTTTGTTGTCAGAGACAGTCTAGCCCAATGACATCAGAGCAAGAAGGGCCCTTCGAGCACAGAGTATGGAACGTTACAGTGGGAAGGGACCTTAGAGCCCAAAGTGTGGAAGGTTAAAAAAGGTCTTAGAGCTGGAAGGGTCACCATGTTTTGGGTGACTGACTCCTTCAGAAAATTGCTTCCCAAATTGGACTTCTTGTCTCGTACCAACTCCAAGACAACTCTTCTTTCCTAAGTCATTGATCATTTCAGAGAATTTCTAGATTTTCTGAAATTTCTGGGTCATGTTCTTGAATAGTTTCCCTCTAATCCATTCTGCATATGGCAATATGAGTTATCCTTTTGAATAGCTTGAGCCCTTTCTTCCCTCTCTTCTCAAAATTCAGCATTTGCATATAAAATATACCCAAGATCAGAATTTGGTATTAAAATCTGTTTCTTTTTTTTTTAACCCATTCCTTCCATCTTGGAATCAATACTATGTATTGGTTCCAAGGCAGAATAGTGGTAAGGGCTAGGCAATGGGGGTTAAGTGACTTGCTCAGGGTCACATAGCTAGGAAGTGCCTGAGGCCAGATTTGAACCTGGACCTCCTGTCTCTAGGCCTGGCTCTCAATCCACTGAACTACCCAGATGCCCCCTTAAAATCTATTTCTGAATAGCCTGAGTAGGGCTTTTATAATGGAATTTTTCATTATCCATCCCTCATTCCCTGACCATACATATCCTATAGGACTTACCGATGTCTGAGGAGATCATGGTCATAGTATCGACAAAGGGACTGCATCCCACAGGTATCAGCCCAGAGGACACAGGCAGTGTCAATGGCACTGCCATGGAGCACAGGACTAGGCATCCAGGCTGTGAAAGAAATTGTAGGTCATATAAGATAGGACTGCCCAACTCAGGCCTTTAGGGATCTGAGACTCTTCACCAGGACTGACTGGGGTCACAGGTCCACAGAATAGAGCAGGACACATTCCAAACCACTGAACAGAGAAGAGGGGTGGGATTTCTATGGGATGATTAGACTACAGAAGGCTTTCTCAGAGTCATGGGGCTCCTTGAGTGTAGAGACTGTGTCTTTCCCTCAGACAAGAGGCTCTGCAATTTCTGTTAGATGAGCCCAGGGTGAAGTGGACACTGGGACCTGTCCTCCCCCAAACTTGCTACCAGTTCAAGGACTTCAGGTCTTCCCTCCCTCCTTTCCTTCCTTCCTTCCTTCCTTCCTTCCTTCCTTCCTTCCTTCCTTCCTTCCTTCCTTCCTTCCTTCCTTCCTTCCTTCCTTCCTTCCTTCCTTCCTTCCTTCCTTCCTTCCTTCCTTCCTTCCTCCCTTCCTCCCTTCCTCCCTTCCTCCCTTCCTTCCTTCCTTCCTTCCTTCCTTCCTCCCTTCCTCCCTCCCTTCCTTCCTTCCTTCCTTCCTTCCTTCCTTCCTTCCTTCCTTCCTTCCTTCCTTCCTTCCTTCCTTCCTCCCTTTCTTCCTTCCTCCCTTCCTCCCTCCCTCCCTCCCTCCCTCCCTCCCCCCTCCCTCCCTCCCTCCCCCCTCCCTCCCTCCCTCCCTCCCTTCCTCCCTTCCTTCCTTCCTTCCTTCCTTCCTTCCTTCCTTCCTTCCTTCCTTCCTTCCTTCCTTCCTTCCTTCCTTCCTTCCTTCCTTCCTTCCTTCCTTCCTTCCTTCCTTCCTTTTCTTCTTCTATATTTACCTTCCACCTTAGTATTAATTCTAAGACAAAAGAATAATAGGCAAATGGGGTTAAGTGATTTTCTAAGCTATCTACCCCACTGTGAGGTATCATATTTGTTGTTCAGTTGTGTTCTACTCTATGACCCTAGTTGGCATTTTCTTGGCAAAGATATTGGAGTGGCTTGCCATTTCTTTCTCCTCATTTTATAGATGAGGAAACTGAGGTAGGTATAGGTTAAGTGACTTGGCCAGGATCATGTAGCTAGTAAGTACTGGGGCAGGTTTTTAACTCAGGTCTTCCTATCTTCCTGGTCCTCTATCCACTGTACCACCTAGTTGTGAGGTAGCTAGAGCAAGTAATAACTAAACTTACTTTACTGATAGGAAAATTGAGGCCCAGAGGAGAGAAGTGAGATACTTGGGGTCTCATAATGAGTGAATAGCAAGACCAGGACCAGGATATGAATATCCAGACTCCCTGGCTATTGCAATATATTGCTACCATTCTAGATTAGATGAGCTCTTGAGATTCTGAGAAATCAAGGAATCCATAAACTTGGGCTCCAAAATGTTGTCTGGGGATACTCTGTTTTTGTCTCCCTACCTCATTGTTCTCTCATCCCCTTCCCTTTCTCATTTCTTCTCCCCTCCCCTCTAACACTGTATCCCATCCCACCACAGTTTTTATTTTTACCTAAAACTCTCAGCAACATGAACTGAATTCCAACAGCCAAAGATTTATCTTCATTCTTTACCCCCCTGCAAACCAAAAGCATCAGAAGAGTCAAAGGAATTGGTACATTGATCCTGCACAAGAGAAAACTTAGGGGGAGCACAATAACCATTTTTAGATATTTGAAGGACTGTCATAAAGAAGAGAAATGAAACTTATTCTGCTTGGTCTCAGGGGGAAAGGAGTAAGAGTAATTGGTACAAGTTGGAGAAAGGTAGATTTTAGCTTTATGTATGAAAAAAAAAAACTTCACTACAATTAGAACCATCCATAATTGGAATGTAGCATGCTGGGAGGTTTCCCCTCACCAGAATTCTTCTTTTTTTAAACCCTTACCTTCTACCTTATTTAATGCTATGTATTGGTTCTAAGACAGAAGAATGGCAAAGGCTAGGCAATGGGGGTGAAGTAACTTGCCCAGGGTCACACAGCTAGGAAGTATCTGAGGTCAGATTTGAACCCGGGACTTCCTGTCTCTAAGTCTGGCTCTCAACCCACTGAGCTACCCAGATGCCCCCCCCCCCCCGAATTCTTCTTGAGCAAAAATTGGATGATTATTAGTTTGGGATGGTTTAAGGGAGATCCTTGGTCAGGATAGGCTTGGATTAGATGCCCTCTAATTCTGAGATTCTGTGCTAAGATCTAACACTCCTACTAGGTCCTGATAATTGGGTTACCTTCTCCCTATTTATAGCTGCTAAGAATCATAGGACAGAAGCAGCAAGGTGGCTCAGTAGATAGAACACCAGGCCTGGAGATGGGAGGCCCTGGGTTCAAATCTGGCCTCAAATATTTTGTTGCTATGTAACCCTGGGCAAGTTCCTTAACCCCAATTGCCTAGCCCTTACTGTTCTGCCTTGGAACTGATACTTAGTATTGAGTCTAAGGCAGAGGATAAGAATTAAAAAAAAATTCTAGGATTATAAATCTAGAACTAGAAGGAATTTCAGAGAACATTCAATCCAGTGATGGTGAACATTTTAGAGACTGAATGCCCAAACTGCAGTCATCATGCCATGTGAGCCTTGGCCTTACCCCAGATAGGGAAGGGAGGAAGCACTCCCATTAGGTTTCTGGGCAGAGCGGTGGGTGATGTGAGAAATGTCCTCAGGTGTGCATAGAGTGAGGGAGAAGAGCAGCCCCCTCCAGACACATGTGACATAGGTTTTCCAACATGGATCTAATCAAATTCTCTCATTTTATAAATGAAAAAAATAAGGCCCCCATGGAAGTTAATGACTTGACTAAAGACATTCAGGTAAGCGTCAGAGGCAAAATTTGAACGCATATCTTCTGACTTCAAGCAAGTGCTCTTTCCACTGTGGTACAAGAATTTACTCAAGATCTTCGGGTTTCTTTTCCCACCCCTCTTGGGGCTTGGTGTCCCTTCCCAGGTCAGGGGTTAAGTACTCTGGGACTAGGATATCTGTTATAATTTCTTTCCTACCAGAAAAAAGACCTGTAGGGCAAAGGCTCCTTCCCAACATATGACTCATATCTTCAGATCTTTCAACTATTTTAGGTGACCTGTCATGTTGTTGTTCAGTTATTTTTCAGTTGTGTATGACTCTTCATGACCTCATTTGGGGTTTTCTTGTCAAAGAGAGTACAGAGGTTTACAGTTTCCTTCTCCAGCTCATTTTTCATGTGAAGAAACTGAGACCAAGAGGGTTAAGTGAGTTGCCCAGGGTCATACAGTAAGTGTTTGAAGCCAGGTTTGAATTCAGGAAGAGGAGTCTTCTCTACTTTAGTGGCCCATCATAGTCCCCAACAGACATTTTTCCAGTGAACTTAGATTATGGGATATATCAGATGATCTCAAAACACAGTGTTGACTCCACTCAAAAGGCTATATATTTATCGGTAACACTCAATGTTGCCATTGCTATGACATGCATCACTGTCCCATCATACAGAGAGTCATGCCCCACCCCCCTCTACCTGAGGAATGCCACAATCTAACCAGGTAGGTTCGCCATTACCTCAGGATGAGCATGAAGGCAGGTGTATGAGAGATACTGGCCACAGCCCCTCCAAGACTGATGAGGAGGATGAAGGGATATACCAGGTGACTGCAGGATGATTCACAGGATCCAGAGATGATGGAACTATTTCTAATCCCTGAAATGAGGCAGCTGCAGTTGGTATAGATAACCTAGAGAAGAAAAGGCAAGTCCTTGGGGTGAGAGAAAAAAAGTTCTTGGGGAACCCTAGCACACTTATATGAAGAAATCGACATTGAATCTCATGCTTTCCTGTGTTGCATGAACTTCACAGTGATGTGGGCAAGAAGGGATTAAGGTCTTATCCAAAAAATTGGGTGACAGTTCAGACTGACTCCATGGCGAGGAAACAATATTAATTAATTATAAGAGAATATAGTAATAGAGTAGCTAGTAAAAAAAAAAAAGCAAGTAGGTGAATAAGGTAAGATGAGGAGTTAAGGGGATGTGGTGGTAAAGTGGGTAAGGGGTTTTCAGAAATGCTTTTTATCTTGATTAGTTACTAAGGAAGGGGTCATTTATCTATCTATCTATCTATCTATCTATCTATCTATCTATCTATCTATCTATCTATTCATTTATTTATTTTTTAAACTCTTTTCCGTCTTGGAATCAATATTGTTTATTGCTTCCAAGGCAGAAGAGTAGTAAAGGCTAGGCAATGGGGGTCAAGTGACTTGCCCAGGATCACACAGCTGGGAAGTGTCTGAGACCAGATTTGAACCCAGCACTTCCTATCTCTAGTCCTGGCTCTCAATCTACTGAGCTACCCAGCTACCCCCCTGAAGGGGTCATTTATCAGAGTGGTTATTTCCTTGTCATTTCTAAGGATCTAATGTCACTTTACTCCTGGCTCACTTTGGTCTGTGTAGCTTTACCCATGATTCACTCTGTTTGCCCACTTTGGGGGAACAAACCATAATGTAAATGGGATGCTAATGATAAATGAAAATGCTCCAGAACAACTTTTGGTTAAATTGTGGTCTCTTCTGCACAGACTCTAAGGAAGGCAATGATCATGGAAATTGAGTATTGTCTGAACCTAGTTCTGTGTGACTGGGAATCTGAAGCCCCCTTAACCAAGGACTTAGGTTATGTGATATGAGGAGTTTCCTCATGATTGTAAATCTAAGCAACTCATAAGTCTTATCTGAAAGGTGGCCTCATACTATTTGATTAGTTTTTATTTCCACATTCTTTTGATTGTTTACAGCTACATGGCAGGGTTTGGGGGAGACATCAGTAGGGCACCAGCTCTTTCTTGGAGATGGTCCTCTGAATATTTTTATTTTTTGTATTTTCCTGCTTTATTGTTTCATTCATTCATATTCATAGAGACCATATTGAGCACCTACACAGTGGTTCATCATGAGAAGCCTGGCCTATCTTACAGTGAATTCCATGTTCATGGAAAGTCATGAAAAAATGAAAAATACAAATGTTCCAGAATCTTTGTAGCCTCCTTCTTTCTGCTGTGGCAGTGACAGAACAGAAAAGGATTACTAGATGGCATAGAAGATCCAGTTCTGGGCTTGACATCAAGTGCCTACTAGCTGTGTGACCCTGATCAAGTCATTCAACCTCTCAGCCTCAGTTTCTACATCTTTAAAATGGATATAAGACCACCTACCTGTCAGGATTGTTGAGAGGAACTCAGAACTATACTTCTTGAAACCTTTCCAACATGGTAGAACTTGCCTTGGCTTATACTTCAGTGGCACAAACTTTGTTAATATAGGTAGAACACTTTATAAACCTTAAATACCATATAATGTGAGTTATTATTACTACTACTATTACTTATTATTATTATTATTATAAAAATAGGGCTTAGGATGCTAAGAACCACACAATTTTTAGATCACCTCTAAATAATAGCTTCTCTATTAGTGTTCTACATGTGAGATTCTTGTCCACTTGCCAACAAACAAATGTACTCCTGGAGGAACTGAAGTATATTAATTTGACATCTTCACTATGATTAAGCCAGAAGATAAAAGGAAGTTGCAGCTACAAGGAAGGATGACTCATGGATTCTTCTTAGAGAAGCAAATAAAGGAACTGATAGAACTAATTTCATTGTCCATCATCAAAGTCAAGAAGAAAAATATTTCCAAGAACAGCTGGTCATCTTGCATTGCAATACCTTTGTTAAATATTTGTAAAAATACCACCATGGAAATAATTATAGCTTATTGCCTACATCTTTGGGAGAGGATGATGGAAGTAGAGAAGTTCTAAGAACGCAATAAGGTCTACCTAATGAAGTAATATACTATATATTTGAATATGCTTATTGACTTCAATGGGAAGATAGGCATAGAGGAGAAAAGGAAAGAATGTTGAAAAGCATGATCCCAATAAAGGGCAAAACGAGCTGCTAAAAGGTTATCATAACTGTTTGTCTGTCTCTGTCTCTGTCCCTGTGTCTGTCTGTCTGTCTCTTTTCTCTCTCTTTGTCTCTGTCTCTGTCTCTGTCTCTGTCTCCCTGTCTCTCTCTGTTTCTGTCTTTGTCTCTGTTTCTCTTTTCCCCTCCAAACCTTCAGACTAGATGTTAGCAAGTCCTAGTCACCCTTTGCTGGTCCCAGCTCTGATCATCATACATGGCTTAGTTGAAAGTACCAGGAAGAGTTAGCCTGGAGAAGAGAAGATTTAGGAGGAACATGATAGTTGTTTGTAGGTATTTCAAGGTTTTCTTTTTTTTTTTAACCCTTACCTTCTGTCTTGGAGTCAATACTATGTATTGGTTCCAAGGCAGAAGAGTGGTAAAGGCTAGGCAATGGGGGTCAAGTGACTTGCCCAGGGTGACACAGCTGGGAAGTGTCTGAGGCCAGATTTGAACCTAGGACCTCCTGTCTCTAGGCCTGACTCGCAGTCCACTTAGCTACCCAGCTGCCCCTAAAGATTATTTCTTAAAATTATTTCTTATTTATTAATTTCTTATTTAATAATACTTATTATTTCTCAGATATGGAAGAAGAATCAGCCTTATTCTTTCTTGCTCTAGAGTGCAGATCTAGGTGCAATGGTTGGTGGAAATAGCAGAAATAGAATTAGCTTGGATGTTAGGAAAAACTCAAAGGTTGAGAAGTGTCCCAAAGTGGAACTGGTCACCTCAGGTGGAAGTGGGCTCCTCAGAATTAGAGATCTCTATGTAATGGTTGGATGAGTACTTGCCATTCTGTAGAAAGGAATCTTGTTCAGAAATATGGTGGACTAGTTAAGTTGTGAGATCTCTTTTACCTCTAAGATCCTGTCAATGAACCCTCTTCCTCCCTCTCCCTCAACAACCTTCCCCACCCCAAGGCCTTTTTTTTCACCCCTCAGCTGTTACAATTGAAGGAGAGAAAGGAAGAAAGAGAGATCATTAAAGGGGACTCACTGAGCCATGACCAGGGCTTGGATCACCCTGAACCTCTGTGCAGCCAGCCTGACAGGGGGTCACATACTCGGTGTGGCTCCTGGTGTCACACACAGGGTTGAAGTCACTCTTAGAGCAGGAGCACAGCTGGATACAGTTTAGGAACTCCCCATTTTCAGGAAGAGTACTGGGAAGAAAGCAATGCCACAGAATCAACTCTTCCCCTATGGTAATTGCTCCGTACCCCTAGCATCCAACTTCTTTCTATCTTTTCCACACCAACCGTGATGATTCCCAAAGAGCAATAATCTCAGGAATTCAGATTCTTTTCCCCAAACTCACCTGTAAAAATGGGGACTTGATATATTCAATTAATATTGAGGATAATATTGGTATTGGCATTGTATTCTGTCAAGTTACTATTAGAAACAGAGTCCTATGTTTGGAACTGAGAGAGATACAACATTTGGCTAAGATACAGTCTTCACCTTTAAGAATCAATCAGAGCAGCTCCCTCCTTGGGTAAGGCATCACCATCTCCATTTTACAGATGAAGTAACTAAGGCCCTAGAGGTTAAATTCCTTTGCTGTAGGTCACAGAATTTCAGCTATAGAAGGGATACAAGAATATAGAATGTGGTAACTAGCAGGGACCTTTGATGATAATTTTTAAAGCCCTTATAAATGGCTTTATGATTTACAAAGCATTCTACTTACATGATCTCATTGTACTATCACTTTTGCAAGATAAGTACTTCATGTATTATCTCTGTTTTATAGTTAAGGAAAATTAAGACTTGAATAGGTTAAATGACTGGCCCAGGGACACACAGCCTTGTTAGCATCAAAAACAGATCTAAACTTCAATTTTTCTTGACTCCAAGTCAAATGTTCTTTCCACTACACACCACTGTCTCTTAGAGATTGTGTAACACAAGCCCCTCATTTCATAGCAAGTTGATGACCAAGAGACAATGTTAAGAATCTGTTGTTCAGTTGTTCTGGTTGTGTCTGACTCTTCATGGCCCCATTGGGAGCTTTCTTTGCAAAGATTCAGGAGCATTTTGCCATTTCCTTCTCCAGCTCATTTTACAGATGAGGAAATCAAGTTAAACAGGGTGAAATGATTTGCCAAGGGTCACCCAGCTAGTAAGTGGCTGAATCCAAATTTGAACTCAGGCCTTAACTCTATCCATTGGGCCATCTAGCTACCCTGTAAAGAATTCAATAGAAATAAACAGCTGATTTAGGGGACCTTGGGGGTGGATCTTTGTGTGTGGCTAGCATAATGCCTGATATATAAGAAATGCTCACCACTTTTTGAATTGGGCTGAAGTTTGACTAGAATTCAGGTCTCTTGATTCTCTGAGACTGTTAAACTCAATAAGGGATCCAACGTGAGACATAACTTGAATCTGTATCCTGGAGGCTTTGGTGAATCCTTTATGGGCAGTGTTGTGGGGGTTTTAAAGTGTACCCCTTGGGTTCAGAAAGGATACCTTTTGCAAGCATGCAAGACTCTGAAAACCCCACTTAAAGATCAAGAGAGATTTATTAGTATTGTTAAATTCTTTGCCAGCAAGGCAGCATAAGTGGAACAACATGGAAGTTGCCACCTCAATGCCTCCATTATGGGATTTTTATGTTCTTCCATCTCAATTCAATGGGACAATCAAAGGAGGCTAATCTCCAAGGTCAGGTGTTTTAGGTTAAGAATCATGAGGGCCTAAAAGACAGAGGAATTTCCCCATAATGGTTTGCCTGAGCTTCTGGGGATACAATGCCCATGCCACAAAGTTCTCTGATGAGTATTGAGAAGGAGCAATGGAAGGAGGTGTCAAGTCTCTGCCTTCAGAGAATCTGTGGGCTGAAGTGGAAGGCATACCTTCTCTGCTATCAGGGATCCCCTGTTTGAGGGAAAGACATGATCTCTGTTCTCAGAAAGTCCTTAGAGGAGAAGACAGGGTTCTGTCCCCAAAGACCTCTGAGACTGTGAACTGACAAGAAACAGCCCCTGTCCTAAGGGAATTCCTAGTTTAAGCCCAGAATCTGAAGGAGGGATTAGAGCCACACCCAGAACATGGGCATAAAACAGAAAAATTAAGGAGAGAATCCAATAAAAATAATTTGTGAGTTCCGAAGGAATGTCCAATGAAGGAGCGAAGAAAGGTAATGAGGTTAATCAGGGAAAACTACCTGGAGAAGGTGAATCAGTAGGGCCTGAATGTGTAAAGGGGTGGAAATGAATGGATATATGTCACTAGGGAGTCTGAATAGTAGTGAAGATGGGAGGAAGCCATGGGGAAGGAGGGAAGGAGGCAGCTGACATAAGGACAGGAGCATAAGGTGGCAGATTTCTGCTCCATATAAGGAAGAACTTCCTAACATTTAGAGTAGTCTCAAAGTGGGACAAGCTCCCTCATAAGACTGTGAGCTTCCTGTCATGGGGATTATTTAAATACTTTATGAAGCTCTTCTTATAGGTTGATCCCTATACTCAGGGTTTTAAGGAAGGAAGAAGAAGGAGGAAGAAGAAGAAGAGGAGATGAAGGAAAACAGAAAAGAGGAGGGAGAGGAGTTGGAAAAAGAGACATTCTCTATCTCAAAGGAATTCAAGAACTAAGATAGATCATCCTTGTTCTGTTTGGTCCTACAGGGCAGAACTCAATATTCAATTCATAGAGTTGTAGGAAAATAGATTCTGGTTCAAGAGAAGGAAAACTTCTAGGCAGTCAGAATAGTATGAAACTATAGTAGTCTCCCTCATAAGGTAGTGAGCTCTCCATCACTGAAAGTGTTTGAACACTGGCAAGGTGACTGATTGCTGTTAGGGATGCTGTAAAGGAAAATCATGCTATACGTAGGAGATAAATGGATTCCTAAGATGTCTTCTGACTCTGAGAATACCAGAAATTCTGAGGAATTCTAAGGGTTTGGGATGAGGGTTAGGTGGAAGGAGGACAGGTTGGGAAGTTCAGATTGTCCAAGATGGCCAAGACTATGGGCTAATAGAAGGAGGGGGCCAAGCATCCAGTATAAGAAGCCAAATTAATAATGTGGGTGATACTGGGTGATGGGCAAAGCCTGATGATGATGATAGCTAAAACCAGGAATTCTGGCACCTGAGACAAATTTAACTGAGCCAGATTGAGAGCTTAGGGCTAAAGAATTCCATTCCTTAGGTTGAGGTAGAATAGAGGCAGAGGACATGGGACTTGAGAAAATTTAGGAACTGGGAAGTTATGCCATTTGAAGAGGGGAGAGGCTGAAATGGAGAAACCAGTCTTGTGCTGAACTTATTGGTGAAGAGATTGAGTGACCTAAAGGTAATAGGTGATGGCAACAAGGTTCCAGACATGAGACAGAGAAAGTTTGAAGGAAGGAACATCTTTAGAGGATTTGTTGATTACTGATGGCAGTGGAAGACTCTGAAATGGCAAGCAAGGCTTATGCCAGCTCCTCCTCCTGGCACGGTGCCAGGGGTTTGAAAATAAAAAGGCTGCCAGCTTTAGAAAGGGTGCCAATATATGTAGGGGCTTCAGAAGAATACTAGGTTTTAGTGAGCACAAGAAAGAGAGTAGGGGTATGAGAGGAAGAATAGGTAGGATGAAGGGGAGTTTGTTAACAATAAATGAGAGCTTAGAAGGCACAGTGGAAAAAGGGACAGAAGAGGAAGAGAGAGACTGAGGAGGGCAGCTGTTGATGCCATTCTCTCCCTGAGTTCCATGCTGATAGAAGTTATAGGTCCCTAGGCCAGGCAGGGCAGGGGAGAAGTATAATGGTCTTGGGACCTTGGGTTGGAGGTATCTCAGGGGTTGAATGAGGGAGCAGGCCAGTTGAATGGGCAGTGAACCTGACCAGATGTCCAATACCCAGAGCGAGCCTTGTTCATCCTCTGTTAGTGCCAGTTCTGATCAGACCTTTGATTCCTGTTGAGCCTCAATGTTTACAAAATATAGTAACTCTCTGAGGAGAGTCACATCTCAGTATGCCCCATTTTCCATACTAGAATTTGTCCAGTCACCCAGATAAGCAGCAGGAGATCCAAAGTTTAAATTCTTGTCCTGGTCTTCAAATTCATTGTCTCTTTCCCTCCCCAGTGATGGGTCTTCTGGGATGGCAGATGGGGGGCAAGCCAGTGGTGAGATCAAAGGGGAGATAAACTGCTGCCATTCTGCTGTTATGACACTCATTTAGGGGAGGAGTAAGAAAGGTAGAAACTGAAAATTCTAGCACAGAGCCTTCTTTCCCTTGAGAAAAAAACAAAACAAAACAAAACAAAAAACTGTTGATGTGTCTAAAACTGTCTTGGCATGTCTGACACAGGGAGTGGGGGGCAGAGACTGGAAAAACTTGGCTGCTACTTTCTGTGTGGTGGGACCAGAGCCAGGTGGCCCGGGACCAGGAGACGCTGCCCAGGGAAGGGGAGTTCTCCAGAGCAATCTTTGCCAGGGCTTCCAAATACAGGGCCAAGGACAAGAGAATTGGGCTTCCAATGAGAGAGGCAGTGCAAAGAAATGGGAGAAAACCTGCCTCTGGGGTTGGATGAATGAATTTAGTCTTGGCAATGTTCCCTATGAACCCAGGCAAGTGAAACGCATCTCTGCCTTAGGTCTCAGTCTCCTCTTCTGAAAAATGAGGGGGGTAGATTAAGTGATCTGTGAAGTATTTTTAAATTCTAAATTCTCTGATCCATGATTGTATGTATTATCTTCAGGGGTTGTGGTGGTACCCAGTGATGAATAGAGTCCAGACATCTCTTAGGTGAGGAAGGAACCTGAGAAATCCCCAGGGGAATTTGGTGAAAGAAACCACCATCAATAAGCCTTTACTACAAGCCAGACACTGTGCTGAGCCCTGGGTATACAAAGAAGCGCACAAGACAGTCCCTGTCCTCAAGGAGCTCACAGTCTAATAGGGGAGACCACATGTAGAGACCTTTGTAAGCAAGATGGCTACAGGATAATTTAGAGTTAGCCAACAGAGGGAAAGCACTAGCATCATAGAGAATTGTAGTAAATGTAGTAATGTAGTAAATTGTATGTAAAATGTAGTAAAAAGTAAAAAAAAATTAACTGACTGATAATCCTACTAAAGGTAGAAATATGAAGGCTAACTCTAACCTGCTTATTCTCACCTTTCTCTTCACTTCTACCCCTAAGGCCTTTCCTATGAGATTATTTTACACACACACACACACACACACACACACACACACGTGCACATATGCATGCACCCATCTTCACATGCATATAAACACACATACAGGGTTGTTCATGTCTGGCTTTTTGTGATCCCATTTGGAGTTTTCTTGGCCAACATCCTAGAGTGGTTTAACATTTCCTTCTCCAGCTCATTTTATAGATGAGGAAACTAAAGCAGACAGAGTGAAGTGAACTGTCCAGGGTCACACACCTAGTAATTATCTGAGGCCAGATTTGAACTCAGAAGGAAGAGTCTTCCTAACTCTAGGTCTGCCCCCCCCCCCATGCCTCTGTGTGTGTATGTGTGTGTGTGCGTGCGTGTGCATGTGTGTGTGTGTAGATTGGTAGATAGATAGATAGTTGGATGCCTGGATGAAGAGATAGATAGATAGACAGACAGATAGCTGGATAGATAGATGGATGGATGGTAGATAGATGGATGGATAGAGAGATAAGATATAGATAGGTAGCAGATTTGTATATATATATAAAATAAGATAGGTAGATAGCTGGATAGATAAGATAGATAGGTAGGGAGGTAGATAGATGGATGGATGGATGGATGGATAGACAAATAGATAGATAGACAGATAGATGGATGGATATATCTATGTGTAGATGAATTGATGTTCTCAGTTTTTGTACCAATGGAAAGGAGGAGGAAGGCTAATGAACAATATCATTACCTTCAGGAGGGGCATTTTTTTTTTGGTGAAAGACAGGAAAGAGAACCCAGCAGTGACCAGTAGAGAGAGAAGAGCTTCTTGGAAGGTTACAGAATCTCAAGGGGCAAGTTGAACAAATATGAAGGCTAAAATTTAAAAAAGATAAGAGAAGATGGAATAATTAACACTTAAAATCATCTTATGTCCTATGTCCTTCCTGGGAATGGGAGGAGGGAAATCCTTAAATTCAGGGACTGTATTTTTCAGATAAGACTAAAGAATCCTGGAGGGTAGGGCCATATCCCCCAACCTCACCCCTCAAACACCTCTCACTGTACCCAGTTTTATAGTATTGAGCTTTATACACAATTGATCCACAATTAGTCCAAATATATAACTGGTCAAGATAATAAGACAAAGCAGCAGAATTAATATCCTATGAGGAAGGAGCAAGGATGTTAGTTCCTTAAAACATGGGGCTTATTATTTTTATGTAAAGTACTTTTGGCAGCTAGGTGTACAAGTAGATAGAACACCAGGTGGGTCTGTAGTCAGGAAAACTCGAGTTCAAATCCAGCCTCAGATACTTCCTAGCTGTGTGACCCTGGGCAAGTTACTTCACCCTGTTTGCCTCAGTTTCCTCATCTGTAAAATGAAATGGAGAAGGAAACAGCAAACCTCTGTAGTATCTTTGCTAAGAAAACCCCAAATAGGATTATTAAGACACAACTGAAATGACTGAACAGTCATTACCTTCTTTATATTTCTATGAGGGCTCCAAGCTCTTAGTTAGGGGCATACTGAATGGAGGAAGGATGAGTACGGATGGAACAGAGCCTGAAAGGCAGTCAGAGGGCCAAATGGGAACCACAGGAATGACCTTGGGTCATTTTTTCCTATAAAATAATACAATTGCATGTGAGAATCCTTGAGATTATCATTGGCTTTAAGTCTACTTTACATGTTCTAGCATTCTGTGTTCTCGCATAACTCTTAGCATTAGTATTCTATGTTCTAAGGGTTCTTCCAACTCTGACATTTTATATTCTCTATGGCCAGGTCCACACTAGCTCTAATATTGTATATTCTGTGCTCTCAGATTTCTTGCTACTCTTGGGTTTGATACTCCAAGGGTTTTGGAAGGCTCAATATTTCTTGATTCCAGAACCACGGTCAGGAATGTTTGGGAAATTCTGTTGTGTTATCACAGCCAATTCTGAGCCAAAAAAGGGGGCCCCGAAGGGATAAGGAATCTTTCTGGAGAAGACAGAAATGCTGATTTCACCAGCTGTCTCAACACTTTCTCAAGTGCTGGAGAGGCCAGACTGGGGACAAAGTAGTGGGGGGAGCATGTGGAGGGAGGCAGGAGGGGAGGATGCTGAGGGCCAAGCTGCCTGGGGGTGGCAAGAGAGAAGGGACAATTTCTGTGGTTGAGCAGAAGGGGGGGGCTGACCTCTGGCTGCTCTCTCTGCATGATCAGATCTTTAACCTTCTAGTTTGAATTCTGATAGTATTAGAGGAGAGGGCTGAGACCCCAGGGCTGCCCTCACTAACAGCCAGTCAACAAGCATTGATTAAGAACATACTCTATTTTAGGCACTCTGTTAAGTCCTGGGATAAAAATGCCCCAAACAGTTCCTTCTCTTAAGCGGGTCCAGTCTAATGGGGGATATTGCATGTGAATAGTTTTGTATGGGGCATCTAGATAGTAAAGGGGATAGAGAGCCAGGCCTGGAGCTGGGAAGACCTTGGGTTCAAATTTAACCTCAGATCCTTCCTAACTGTGTCACCCTGGGCAAGTCACTGGGCAAGTCCCAGTCGCCTAGCTCTTGCTACTCTCTTGATTCAGAATTGATTCTATGATGGAAGGTAAGGTTTTAGAAAAAAAAAACCCTGTTATGTTCAAACAAGATAGATTTAGGGCAAACTGGAAATAATTTCACTGGGAAGGTGCTAGAATTAAAGAGAGACCGAGAAAGGCTTCTTGGGAAAGTCGGATTTTTTTGGGGATTTGAAGGAAGCTAGGAGGGAAAGCATTCCAGACATAGGAGGATGATAACCTTTGAAAATGGACCTGAGACCGCCTGAGCTGCTCTCAGGGATCTCATTCTGAAATGCCTCAAATTCTGTCCCAGTCCTCTTCTTAGAGAGGCAGCCCAGGATAGGAAAAAGAACCCTGGACTTACAGCCAAAGACATGGGCTCAAATCACAATTCTGCTCCTTCCTAGTTATATAATGCCTGAGTAAATAACCCCCTTCACTAAACCTCAGTTTCTTTATCTGTTGAATGGAACTAATAATATTACAGCTAGGTGGTACAGTGGATAGAGTGCTGAGATGGAATCAGAAAGATCAGAGTCTGAATCCTACTCAGCCACTTTAGCTGAGCAACATAGGACAAGTAGCTTAACCTCCAATCTCAGTTTCCTCACCTGTAAAATGGGGAAAATAATGGCACCTACCTCTCAAGGATTGCTGTGCTATGAGGATTAAATGAGATCTTACCACAGTGCCTGGCACATAGTAGGAACTTAATATATGCTTGCTATCATTACATTCTCCCTTTCAGGAATCAGAGTCATAGATATAGTCTGATTCTTCGTGTCCCAAGGAATATACTATCCTTGGGGTTTTCTTGACAGATACTAGAGTGGTTTGCTACTTCCTTCTTCAGAAGATTAAAGCTAAGAGAGATTCAGTGACTTGCCCAGGGCCACACAGCTAGAAAGTATTTGAAACCAAATTTAAATTCAGGTCTTTCTGACTGCAAGTCAAGCAGTCAGAAGTCCATTGAACCACCTAGCTGCCTCCTACCAGAAAGGCAAATACTCCTCCCCTAATGTCAGGCTCATGCTAGATTGGGATGACCCCTTTCCCCCACCCTTACTCTCCATTTTGCAGACAAACTTGAGGCCAGGAAAGGTTAAATGACTTACTCCAGGTCACACAGACAGTAAGTGGCAAAGTCAGAATTTGAACTTGGGTCCTCTGATTCTGGGGCAGCTGGAAAACCCCATGGACAGTATGATCCATGGAGTCATGAAGAGTCAGACATGACTAAACAACTGAACAACAAATCTGGTTGTAACTAATTTCAACTTTTCGCTGCCATCATTCATTTGGATTGACAGACATTTTTATCTCTTGGTTTATGTTTTCATAGATGCCTTTTGGAGATCATATTCCTTCTTTTATGGTCTAAACCAGGGATTCTTTAATTGGAAAAATTTCAGATCTAGTAGAAGGATAGAATTGATGGAGAGATTTTGGGGGCAGCCTCTGGTAGGGCTTCCTACTTGATGGATAACTACCATCCTGGCGCATGCCAAGGGTCAGTCCTGACTGTCCTTTTACTCACCTGGGGTTGTAGACATTGGCAATAGGGTGAGTGGGGCAGCCCATGAAGAAGAGTGGCAGGCCAAGCAGCAGGCAAGTAAAGGCCCCTAGTACACCAACAGTTGCACAGCGTGTGGGGCCCAAGTGTAGGCGCTGTACCAGGACCCCTCCAGTCACGATGCCCACTATGGCTGCAGGGATGCTCACGGTGCCGATGAGCAAGTTGGCAAAGGAGGCAGTGACAGAGAACTGGCGCTCCAGAAATTTGGGCAGAAAGGTGGCCATTCCAGCCACCATAGAGCACATGCTGACCTGAGCCAGGACCACCAGGAGGAAGATGGGGTGGCGTAGATTCCGTAGCAACACTTGGGGAAAGACTGTCAGAGAGAAGAAAGAGGTCAGGTCAGAGCCATTCCTAGATGAATAATAACCCAACGCTGAGAAGAAGCTTAATAAGCATCTATGTTTACTTTCTAATTCATTATGCAAGATTCTCCTCTAGTAGCCCACCCTCTCCACTAAAAGGAAGCTGGAGAACTTCTAGTGATGATGGGACCTCATTGTTAAGGTTGGTTAGTGGGATAGCTTAGCAAGCTAGATGAGGAGATCTCAGTAAAAAAAAAATAATGCCTTCAATCCTGAAGCAGCCCATTTCATTGTTGGACAGCTCCAATTGTTAGTTTTTCCTTAGATGGAACTTCATTTCTTCATCATATTAAGTTCTCAAGAGCCTCAAGATCTTCCTTGTATCAAGCCCACTTACAGAATCTTAGAACCTAAGACCTGGAATGGAGTTTAAAAGGCATCTGGTTTAGTCCCTTTCCCAGTTCAGGAGTCCCCATTCTCTACTCTTTGAGGTAAGTATGATAGATATCAATGGCAAAAAGTATTGGGATTTTTTCTTTTTCTTTTTCTTTATATAGGGTCACAGATACAGATCTGAAAGAAATATCAAAAGCCATTTAATCCAGTTGTCTCATTTTATAGAGTCTTAGGCCAAGGGAGGTTAAGTGACTTATTTAAGTCATTCAGGTAATAAACACTTAAGGATGAAGTTTGAATACATCTTCCTCTGTCAAAGACAATTGTTTTTTCTACTGTGCCATTCTGCTTCCTATCTCCTCTGCTCCCCTCACATTCTCTCCCATCCCCTCCTGTTTCTTCCCTTTGCCCAATCCATTTTATCCCTTTCTTTCCTTCCCCTTCTCTCTAATTCCTTCCCATTTCCCTCTCATCTCCCCACCTATTTTTTTCCTTCTCTTTCCACGTTATCTTCTCTTCTCACCTCTCATCCCTTCCCATTTTCTTCTCTCTCCTCTTTTCCCCTTCCATTTCCTTCCCTCTCTCCATCCCCTCACTTCTCTTCCTATCCTAACTTCTCTCCTCACTTCTCATCCCTTTCCTTTTTTCTTTTCTCTCCTTCCCACCCATTTCCTTCCCTCTTTTCCCATCCTAGTCTCTCTCTTTACCTTTCATTCCTTCTCATTTTCTTCTGGAACTCTCCTCTCTTTCCCCTCCCATTTCCTTCCAACTCTCTTCCTCCCCTCACTTCTCTTCCCATCCTATCCTCTCTCTTCACCTCTTATTTCTTCCCATTTTCTTCCCTATTTTCCACTCCCTTCCCTCCTTTCCATCATATTCCATCATTGTTTTATTCTATTTCACTATATTCTGCGCTATTCCTTTATCCCAATATTCATCCTCTGCCTGACTGATTCATTACTATCTCGCATCCTATTTTCCCCTCATCCTTCACCACATGCCTGGACCATTCAGCTTTGCTCATTCTGTTTCCCCTAATATACATTAAATTAAATTCAATAATATTTATTGAGCCCCTTCTAAGAGAAGAATAATGTGCTAGGCACTGGGAACACAAATATAAGATAAAAAGTGATTCTTTTTTAAAAATGATTCTTACCCTCATAGAGCTTCTATTCTTGGGGGTGGGGAATATGATGTATACATAGATAAATACAAGATAAATGGACATGGGAGAAAACAATAAAACAAAACTAGGGAGAGAGGGGGAATCAGGAAAGTCTTCTCCAGAGGGGAACCCTGGAAGAAGCCAAGGGATCCTAAGTGGGAGAGGTGAGAAGTTAATACATTCTAGGATACAAAGTCAAGAAGCAGGATGCCACGCTCAAAAAACAGCATGTCTGCCATGGACAGGAGGCTGGAATGTGAGGAGCATGAAGGAGAATAATGTGAAATGTCTGGATGGGGAAGCTGGAGTCAAATGCTTTCTCCTTTCCCTGATTTCCTTACTCTAATCCTGTTCATCCTTCAAGGCCTAGCTCAAGACTCCTATCTATTAAGAAGCCTTCATTGACTCCAGTCTTCCTCCATTCCTACCTTTTCTAACTCTTTTTGCTTGGGCTCATCATTGGTATCTATCATGAACCATTTCCTAGTGTTATTTAGAAGAGAGAACACAGATTGTAAGAGCTGGAAGGGACCTCAGAAAATAGATTAACAGTGTTAGAAGGGACCAGAAAACAAATATTCTTTGAGCCATAAGGAACCTTAGAACATAGAACATAAATGTCATTACTAGAAGAAAAAAAAAGAATGTTAGTACTAAAAGAATTAGAATTACAATGTAGGATTCATCCATTCCTTTGAAGAACATTTAAGTAATAGAGCCTAAAGTGGCATACTGAACACTCAAAGAGATAACAACGGTAATATCAGACAAGGTCTTATAGTCTAGCAAGAGGATAATAGAGAAAAACAGATCTGGAGATATTTTAGAAAATATGGTAGGGGAGGAAGGGACAGAAAATAGAATTCATTCATTTGTTAAACAAATATGCATTAAATACCTATTGTAATAGACTCTGGGAATATACAGTTTAGATAGAATTCTGTAATCTAAGGCTCCTTGTACCTCTCACTCAAACAATAAGCATTTATTTGAGCACCTACTATGTGCCAGGCACTGTGCTAAGTGCTAGGGATATGCAGAAAGGCAAAACGTAATAGAAGTAATAGAAGTTCATAGTTTAATGAGGTAGACAACATAAATGATATTCTAGGTACTACTGTGCCTTTGGGATCTGATATCTTAAGTTTCATGGTTCAGAATACCAGAATTTCAGAGCTGGATGGGGTCTTGGAGGTCATCTAGTCTAGCCTGCATCTGTACAAGAACCCTCTCTACAATATCCCCAATGCTGGGCTATCCAATCACTGCTTGAAAACCTAGAGTTAAGAGAAATGCCCTAACTCCTAAAAGAGCTCATTTCACCATTGGACAGCTCTGATGGTTAGTTTTTCCTTAGGCAGAACCTCCTGTTATTCTAGTTCTTCCACCTTGGGTCAAGTAGAACACGTTTAATCCTTTTATGAGTCAGATCATAATTCTAACTTATCTATATCTTTTCAGATGCTGACTCTTTCATCCTTTGTGTGTGACACGGAAATCACTTTAAAAGACTGATATATATTAATTTAAGGTCGCCAAGGAATTCAGCTATGTAATTCCTAAATGAAAACTTAAGTCAGCAGTCAACCTTTTATGGAGTTTAATTACAAACAGGATGAAGAAAGGTATTAGAGATAGAGAGAGAGAGGGAGAGAGAGAGAAAGGGGAGAGAAGGGAATAGGGCTTAAATACCCCTTCTGTTTAGGCTGGGCCAAAAGGCCCAAGCCCTTAGATAGCTGGGGCAAAGAAAAGAGATCAGTCCCTATCACTCACATGACCAAAATGGAGAAACAGTCTCAGGGGCCTCCACCTCCAGTTTCCTTCAGAGCCAATCCACAAAGCACCACCTCTCAGACCAAAATCCTCTCCAACCAACCACCCCCACCCCCGCCCTCAGACCCCTCTCTCTTTAAGGAAACCACATCTACCAATCACTGTCCATGTCTCCCCTGTGCCAATGGTGGCTCTAGCTTAACCCAGGACCGCCCAGAGGTCTGTGGCTTTGCACATGTCTGTTGAAGGTTATATTCTCAATAATTAAATCTTGATCCTTTGCTGCAGCCCTTCCTAAATCCTTTTAGGACTGAGTGGGGTGGAAATTGTATTTTCCAAGACCTGGTTCTGTCATTCCAAGTATCTCTATTGTATCAATTCTAAAATCAATCATGACTCAAAGAAATTCCTGTTCTATGCTTAAGCATAGGTCAAAGCCCTTTCCATTGTTCAGCAAAAGGTTTCTGTCTTAAAGTAATCTTAAGAAGGGAGGAGGAGGAACCTCCCTTGCCAATGGGGTTCACATTCCAATAGAGTTCCCACTATCAGTATGAGATTTTCCAAGTATGAAATTTCCCATTGGTGAAATTTCCAACATTTATAAGTCTAAGAAATTTTAAGGTTTACATGTGTAAACCACCCCTCAAAGCTTTGTATATCATCTGGAAATCATGTAAGTGTACTATCTATGCCTCTCTACAAATCATTGGTCATAATGTTGTACAACCTGAACCAAGGGTTTGGGACACAACAGAGAATTTGAATCTCTCCCTCCCTCTCTCTCTCTCCATTCCCCCCTCCTTTCTCTCTCTCTCTCTCTCTCTCTCTCTCTCTCTCTCTCTCTCTCTCTCTCTCTCTGTCTGTCTCTCTTCTCTTTTTCTCTTTCTCTCCTCTCTCTTTTTCTCTCTCTCTCTGTCTCTCTCTCCCTGTCTCTTTTAATCTCTGTCTCTGTCTCTCTCTGTATGTCTCTCTGTCTGTCTCTCTTTATCCCTGTTACTATCTCCTCTTCTCTCCATTCTAATTCATTAGAGGCTAGAAAGAAGACTATCCTTAAGAGTCAGGGCAGCTAGGCACTTTCTACCCATGTGACCTTGAGCAAATCATTTAACTAACTCCAAGCCTTAGGAACCTCATCTGTAAAATGAGAAGGGGGATGAATTAAATGAACTCTGAGGTACATTCCAGTTTTAAGGCTATAATCCTACTACCACTTCTAGGGTCTGATTGTTCAGTAAGTTATGAATACAACTAACTGTACAATTGCCTAGCCCACGTCTCATTTTGTCTGTAAGATACTACGAGAACCATTGTTATCTGCTTTGTTGAATATGGGACATACTTTTTCTAAAACATTTCTCATACTGGGTGAATCTGACTGTTTTAAGACATCATTGTCTCACCCAGTGCTAAAATACTGTTTTAATTTCTAAGGTTCCTCCAAGTTTTGACATCCTATACTCTGTGAGTAGAGGTCCCTTACAGCCCTGACATTATATAGTTCCATGATGGCAGGATATGAAGTTCTTAGGTCTGTCTGCAGGAAGATTTACTTTATGCATAACAATTCTTGGGTTGTTCAGTTCTGAAGGGGGTGACTGAATTATGCTGGAAAATGGTGATTTCTATAAGGATGAAGCAGCTAGGATGGTTTGAGGCTGATGCCAAGTGAAGGCAGGACTATGGACCATGACCCTTGGAAGGACCCTAGGATAGAGTATGGATGAAGGTCCTCTAAGTGAGTCTGACTCAGTCCCCTACTGCCTTTACCATGAATTCCCGTCATCAGAAGAGAATACTACTCTAACTGGAAGACCATATGGCCTGCCTCAAGGTGATCAGCCAAGAAATCAAGCCAGGGAGCTGTCTCCCACGAAACCAAGAAAATAAACCCAAACAGTCTTCTATTATAGAGTAGAAGAATGAGTATGGAATTCCCCTATCAGTGTTCCTCTTCCCTAACATTCTGACCCTTCCTGGACCTCTACCCTTAGCTGGACTGAGAGCTGACTGAGAGCATACATAGTCTTAAACACTTAGAATTGAGGGGGAACTTTGACATTTTAAACATTATTGCTCTTTCTATTGAACTTCTATTGACATTCTTTAACATGATTGTGTTACAAATGAGGTAAATGAGGGAGAGGGGAGGTCCAAAGAATGAGAGCAGGAGGAGACCTTAGCATAGAAAATGTTAGCACACAGAACATGGAATTTAAGTAGGAAGGGGACTTATATACAGCCTTAGTCTAATCTAACCCCCTTATTTACAGAGAAAACTAAAAGACAGAGAAGGGAAATGGCCTAACCAAAGTCAGAGGCAAGCTGCCTAGAAATGCTTCAAGTAAATTGGGGAACTCATGTCAGAGTTGGACCTAGAACCCAGGCCTCCTGACATCCAGGGCTGGGTCCTTTCCATGGACATCAGAGCCTGCAGAGGCTTAGCTTTCCAAAGCTATCTTCTCCAAAGCATTCTTAGATTAGCCTTACCTTGTTCAGGTTCCTTCTTTGTGCGGTAGACTCAGTCTGTTTATGAGTTTTGAATCTGAATCTTAATTGCAATCATTTTACTGCCCATACCTGGCAGATCCCAAATAGACAGCTGATGATCTGGGTTCAGGGCTGGGTCTCCCCCCTAGACTAGAGCATATCTACAGTCGGGGATTGCCCGTTCCCTTCATCCTAGACCCAGGGTTCACTGAGGCCAGGAGTTGGGTCTCACCTTCACACTAGAGGCTCCCTAGGGGTAGCAGTTGAGCCTGCCTGAGGGTAGGGGCTAGTCTTTCTCCTCTATCTACTCAGCCCATAAAATGGGGTGCTCAAGGCCCCTGAGACTCAGCTGAAGCCTAGAGACAGGGAGAAGCCTGGTCCATTGGTTGAAAGACCTTGTGGTCAGAGATGCTTTGGCCTCCCTAACTTGCATGTGGAAAGAGAAACCATGAAACACAATTTGGCTGAAGGCATTGGCTCAAAGAGCCAATTTCAGCTCCTGACCCTAGCTTCTCTCTGGCTTTTTGCCCCTGTTGTGATTAATAAGCATTTTATTGTTTTAAAGTAATCAGTCCCTCTAGCCATCAAGACTCTTAGGGTCTCCAAGGTCAAGTAAAACATCCTCTTGTTTCCAAACACAATCCCACATGGAACCTTATAATCATCTCTCTGATAGCATTTATAGAGCACTTTAAGGTTCGCAAATACATTTTGCAAGGGTTTTTTCATTTAATCCTCACAAAAACCCTGTAAGGAAGGTGCTATTATTATCCCCATTTTATGGATGAGGAAGCTGAGGCTGAAAGAGGTTAAGTGACTTATCTAAGGTCTTCTATTGAGGAAGTTTCTGGGGCCAGATTTGAATTCAGGTCTTCCTGATTCAAAGTTCAATAATGCACTGTCTATATCACTCTATCCTTGGATTACATTGTATGCATAGCCTGGCACTGGTTTCAACTGTTCTCAGATGGTTTCTTTTTCAAAAAACCCAAAACTTTTGTTTTAGAATCAATACAGTATATTGGTTCCAAGACAGAACAGTGGTAAGGGCTAGGCAGTGGGGGTTAAGTGACTTGCCCAGGGTCACACAGCTATAAAGGATTTGAGACCAGGTTTGAACCCAGGACCTCTAGGTCTGGAACTCTGTCCCCTGAGTCACCCAGCCACCCCTCTATGATGGTTTCTTATGTCTAAGTTTTGATTGCCCCAAACCATGAGCTACCTGAAGTCAGGAACTCTAGAATGCAGACATTTCAGAGTCGGAAGGGGGCTTAGAACGTGGTATATGCAATATAAGAGTTGGAGAGAAACAGAATAAATACCACAATACCTGAGCTGTGTGTGCTCTTAGAACATAGGATATCAGTACTTGAGGAGGTCTTACAATCAACATGAACATCAAAGCTAGAAGGATTTTCTTGGGATGTTGAAAGTTAGACCATAGAACAAAGAACATAAAAGCTGGAAGGACCTAATGGTATCTCTTTCATCCAACTCTCACTTACAGGGGAGGAAACGGATGGCCCAAAAGGGGAAATGACTTGTCCAAGTTCATAGGATGTGCTATTGGCAAAGGCAGAGGTAGGACCCGAGTCTTCCTCCTCTTTTCATCCAACTGCCTTGCCTTACTGCTTCCCTCTAACTCCTTCTTAGAACATGGGGCAGGGCCATCCACAGCTAATTCTCCATTCAATTAGGCAGCTGGTTTGTATTTTATTCTGGGGCACCAGGAGCCAATGGAGGTTTCTGAGCTAAGGGAATAGGATTGGATCTGGGCCATAGAAAGATGATCTTGGCAGCAGTCTGAAGGGTGGGTTGGAGAAAAGAGACACTGGAGGTAGCAAGACTAGCTGAGAAGCTGTTACCAGAGCCCGGACAAAGGAGAGCCAGTGGTTGGCAATAGCAGGAGTGGAACTAGGGGGAGAGATTTGAGAGATGTCATGGATGTCAAAAAGACAGGCACTAGATATGGGGGTCAGGGAAAGGGAAGAGGCAACAATGTAGGACCCGGACCCTTGGGGGCAAGGGAGTTTTTACAAAGGGTCTTTGAATACATAAATAAGCAAACATCAATGTGTCTTACACATGTGTATATCGTCTTTAAATTTTTTTAAATTTCTAATTCTCCTAGGGTATAATGGATAGAGCACTGGGCCTGAAGCCAAGTTCTGAGTTCAAATCCAGCCTTGGAAATTTACTGGATGTGTGACCCTGGACAAGCCAACCTTTGCTTCCCTCAGTTTTTTTACTTATAAAATGGCAGTAATAATAACTCCCACCTCCCAGGGTTGTTGTGGAGATCAAATGAGCTAATAATTGTAAAGGGAGATTTAGCACAGTGCCTGGCACATAGTAGATACTATATAAATGTTAGCTATTATTATTACTATTATTATTATTATTATAGAACCACAAAAGATTTGACCAACTGAGTTATTACTATTCACTTCTGGTGATTCAAGGAGGGAAAGTGCAAATGGTACTTTCAACATGGAAGCAGCATTGTACAGTGGATAAAATGATGAATTTCATGAACATCAAAAGAGAGAAGGAGAGAGAAAGACAAAGAGAAACAGACAGAGATAGAGAGACTATTTCCATTTACAAACTAGAATAGAAAAAGATTAAATGTGAAATCATGAATCTCCCTTATGTATAAGCTGCTTTACAAAAAAAGTATGTAATAAATTCAACATGTTCCTTTTGTATATTGCTCTTTTTCAAAGCTATCTAGATGTTCTTGTGAGGAGGATGAAAGGACAGTTCATTCCAAAGCAAGGCTTTAGATCGTCATGATTTTTTGTGATCACTGGCTATACTAATATTTCCACTCTACCATGTGGCATTCTGCCAAAAGTTTTGGCTCTCAGAATGGAGTCTCATATTGGGAAAGGTTGGGAGCCATTGCTCCAAAAAGACTTCAGGACCCATGATTTGACTGGTTATTGTCCAATTGTTCTTTATTTTTGTGATTGGGTCCCCCACCTCTCCCCATCCCATCATTCAATGTTGTCCAGTATTCTCCTTCCCCCTTTGCCAGAGCTGGTACCCACAGTTGACTGATGCCCATTGGGCAAAGGGGACACTTACTTTTGATGAACTGTAACACAGTGAGGTCTGGGGCAAGCTGGGCCTCTCCATCCTTCTCTTTGTTTGGGGAGTTTCCTGCTCCCTGGTTGATGAGAGAGTTCTCTCCCTATAAAGAGGTCCAAAGGAATTGTCAGTGAGAGCTCTGGGTACTTTCCCTTTAGCTTTCTCAGTCTGGGGCTGGCCATGTGTTGAAAAAAGATGGAGCCTCAATGAGGGAGTGAAAGAGACTATGCAAATGAGATGTTTGTAAATGGACTGGCAGTGAGCTCTTCGTCATTTCCTGTAGAATTGCTTTTGTTCTGAGACAGTTATGGCACACGCATTGCCATCACCGCCATCATTATCATCATCGATAAGGCCTTGGTGGTTCCATCACTCTTCTCAGTAAGCCAGGATCAGGTGGCCCCCTTCAAGCCATGGTCCTATTCAGGGATGTTGTGAGGCTTAAATGAGGTAATAAATGATAGCACTTTGAAGCTAGAAAGTGCTATATAATGACAATTATTATTAGTCATCAGGCCAACAGTCTGGTAATGACTTCATCCCATGAACCTTCTATGATATTCCTGCTAAGCTCAAGTGATGTCTATAAGAGCAATACAGGGGTGTGATGTTAAGTGTTTAACAACTAGGGTTGGGGTGAAGGGGATAAATGTCCCCAAAATTTTAAGTTTAATTTTTATTATCAATATTTTCTTAACTTTAGACAATCAACAAAATAATAAATCGAGCCATGATTGAAAACTTAACTATCAGTTCTCTCAAGCTAATTAGAGCTGGTTCTAGCACACCCTTGGAACTGACCCCAAACACTTCTCTGTTCATTTGGGATTCAGTCACTTGAGTTTACTCACTAAGGCTCATTTGCTGAGTCTATTGATCTAGGCCCACTCTTGGCTAGTCAGAAAGCCTCCTGATAGAAGGGTAGATGTTCAACTATTCCCTCACCCAAACCAGGACAAAGACAAGGAATTTTTAATTGGTATCTATCACCTTAAAAACCAAAATAATTCAATTTGATATTGGTTAAGTAAGGACAAGTAAGTGGCAGAGTGGATAGAGCACCAGGCCTGGAGTCAAGAAGACTCGCCTTCCTGAGTTCAAATTTGGGTTCAGACACTAACTGTAGGACCCTGGGAAAGTCACTTAACCTAGCTTGCCTCAGTTTCCTCATTTTTCAAATAAGCTAGAGAAGGCAAACCACTTCAGGATCTTTGCCAAGGAAACCCCAAATAGGTACATGAAAAGTTAGACATGACTAAAAACAACTGAACAACAACAAGTTACTTGAAAATTTGGAAAAGATGAGCCCCTTCCTTATATCAGGGTCTTCTGGAGTTGCTACCTCGATTTTACAAAGACTAGGTAAGGTAAAGAAAATTTCTAAAGGTTAAACTGTGGTCAAATTGCAATTTCAATTTTTTGATCTGGTTTTGAAATGAGTTTACTTTGGGCCTTGAGTAAGGTTGTATGTAAGATGGAATAAGAGAGGGACAGCTAGAGAGCCAGGCCTGGTGGCAGGAGGTCCTGGGTTCAAATCTAACCCTAGCAATTTCTCAGCCATATGGCTGTAGGCAAGCCACTTAACCCTATTGCCTAACCCTTACCACTATTAAATTTTCTATCATTTCTAAGGCAGAAGGTAAGGTGGCTGTTTTTTTTTTAATGGCTTAGGATCAGGATTGGAGCTGGAGAAAAAGAGAAAGGGATTGTAAATATGGACGATAAGACTTGGGAATTGTGAAGTATCCAAGTGTTTAAAGTTGGGGGGGTGGTATTTGGAAGGAATAAGAAGCTGAAGGACAAGGAGAAGGACTTGAACTGCAAGAGGAGAAAAAGTAGGTTGAGATGGTACAGTGGATAGTGTACTGGCCTAGAGTCAGGAAGACCTAAGTTCAAATCTGGCCTCTGACACATACTAGCTATGTGACCCTGGACAAGTCATTTAACACTGTTTGCCTGAGCTTCCTCTTCTGTACAATGCGCCAGAGAAGGACATAGCAAACTACTCCAGTGTCTGCCAAAAAAACACAAAACAAAACAAACTCAACCCAAATGGGGTCATGAAGAGGCAGACATGACTTAAAAACAATTGAACGACAAGAAAATGGTAAGATGAGGTAAGAGGTTAGAAACAAGAGAAAGGAAGATGGGTGAAGCTGCCAAGGTGCTGTTTCAGGTTAAAAGGAGAAGAAAATGGATTTGCAGACCTTGAAGTCCCGTCTTCATTCTATCACATTGCCTCCCAAGGCATCCTAGGTATGATAGAGCCACAAATGACTTGTCAAACTAGATTATTATTGCTAACTTCTGGGGATTCATGGGAGTATAAATAATCATGCCAATAATAGAGGCAACAATATTCAATGGAAAGGGAGCTGAATTTAGAATCAGAGAATCTGAATTTGAACCCTAGCTCTGTCACTTACAATCTGTGAGAACATGGGCAAATTACTTAGCATTTCTGGGTCTTGGTACCCAAAGGTAAGAAATGAAGGAATTGAATTAGATGTTCTTTAAGATCTCTTCTAGTTCTGTGACCCTACGGAACTATAAAATATTGCTAAAGATTATAAAGGCTTGGAAAAGCAACTAAAAAACTTAGGGGCACAAGTAGTATTTTAATCCCTGCTTTTGATTAAAGGCAAAGACTTCAGAAGAGAAATGAAATCTTAGGAGGTGAACAAATGGTTAAGAAAATGTTAGCTGAGAATAAGATATTTCTTAAGGTGTTTCTGTACACAAGCTTAAAATATAGGTATGATAGATTGTTGGCCAGGGATGGAGTACATCTAAAAATAATTGACAAATATATTTGCCTAGAGAAAGCTAATAAACAGATCATTACAATGAAGATGGATGGAAGGAGGGAAGGGAGGCAGAAAGAGGGGGGAAGGAGTGAAGAAGGGAGATGAAGAGAGAGGGGGAGGAGAGGGAAATGGAGGGGACAGGGAGAGGAACAGAGAGAATGGAAGAGGGAGAGTGTAGAGAGAGCAGGAGTGGGGAGAGGAAAGAAGAAGAAGAAGAAGAAGAAGAAGAAGAAGAAGAAGAAGAAGAAGAAGAAGAAGAAGAAGAAGAAGAAGAAGAAGAAGAAGAAGAAGAAGAAGAAGAAGAAGAAGAAGAAGAAGAAGAAGAAGAAGAAGAAGAAGAAGAAGAAGAAGAAGAAGAAGAAGAAGAAGAAGAAGAAAAAGAAAGAAAGAAAGAAAAAGTAAGGAGAACATTTGTTGTCTTTATTATGTGCTAGGCATTATGCTAAGTTTGTAGGTTTACAAATATAAGCAAACAAGCAAGTTTCTGCCATCAAGGAATGCTTGGATGGGTTTCTCTAGGGTAATTGGTGAGGAGGGGAAAAAGAAATACAAATGTTGCTGAGTTGATAGAGAAAACCTATGGAGTACTACCAAACTAGATAGCATAAAAAGAAGCTATCATATGGGAAGAAGAGCAGTAGAGATATTCAGAAATTATAAAAGGTAAAATTCAAGAAAGGAGCCAATAATAAAACATATAGCATTAGATGTCTATACAAAAATGACCCAAATATGGGTGAATCAGAGATCCTACTTCAAGGAGGAAATATGATTTCAGAGGTCAAAATATCTATCTATCCAACACATGACAGGGATATGAAGCTGTATGAGTATACTTTGTTCAAAAGGTACAGGATAAGTGAAAGCCTGGGAGGGTCTGCTGATGTTATATATTAAAATGGTGAGGAATTCCAGGAACCAAAGTGGGGAGCAGGAAGTGCTACAAAGAGCATCTGGGTGAAAGGCTCGTAGCATCACAGGATCAGGTATGCTACAGAAAGGATTCTTGTCCGTGTGGGTTAGACTGGCCTCTGAGGCTGCTCCCAACTCAGATTTATGGATTCCAGCTCTGATATTCTAGTTTCCATTCTAAGGTCACTTCTGGCCCTGACATTCTTGTCTCTCTTCTACATCTCTTGTCTATATATCCTCCTGATGCCCATGCCTTCAGTTCTAGATTACTGGCACCCATTTGCCTTCTTTGCCACTATTCCCCTAGATACCAACAGTGCCAGAGGAAGTTGTGAAGTCCTTTAGGTTATTACCACTGGTGAATTCAAATGATCTCATTTCAACTAGGCCTTCGGCATTGCTCAGTAGTTCTTTTATTTATTTCTGGTTGACTCTCTGTCACAGTCCCCACAGTTTCTATTTCAAATCTCATCTGAGGATGAGCTCTCAACTTCACCCTGCCCTCCCAGTCCTCAGCAGATGCCCTTGCTTCCCACTTTGCCTGATTCTCTCTCCTTCGGCCCCTGAATTCTCTACACATTATTATATTTTCTCCATAGATGTCTTATACCTCATGCCTTCCTTCAGCAGATTATAAACCCCTTGAGATCAGGGACTGTGACTTTTTTTTACTTTGAACTCCCGATGCCTTATGCCTAGAAGGTATGAAATAAATGTTTGTTGAATCGAATTGGATTCAATTTTGAGGTCCCTTCTACCCTGGCTGCTTCCTGATTCTCTAATGTGCTATGAACCTAGTTGTCTCCCCATTCTATTTCTGGGGTTTCTGGTTGATAGACAGAACTAAAAACAGGAAAGATTGCACCATCACTCCCACCAGGCTTCCTGGATCTCCATCTGTGCCCAGTTTGCCTAGGTCAGCAGGGCTAGGGAAATTAATCAATGCTTCCTCTTCAGAGACATGATGCTGACATGCAGGAGTGGGCCAGCAGTGAGTAAAACCATGTTTTCTTGTATACTTTCTCATTTCAAAGACTAGACTTGAGAAGAGGCAAAGTGAGGAATCCTAGCATGTAGACCGCAAGTTGAAAGAACCCTTAAAGCACTGAATATTAAGGCCAAAAACGTGCATGGACCATAATACAAAATTTCATACCTGTGAAGGAATTTAGAACATGGAATGTAATACCTGATGGGGAGGGCTTAGAATAAAGAACATAGAGCTGGATGGGACCACACAAGACAGTTGGAAGAGATGTTATCTTACAGATGAGGAAAGAGCCTCAGAAAGGGAAGTGTCATGCCCAACGTCAATCAGCCAATTGGTGATAGATCTGGTTTTAATACTCTCAGGATCCCTTCCCAGGCTCCTGCCCTTGCTTTGTCTCCGCTGAGACCCTGAATGGTTAATCTTGTGATGGGGGCAGGCAAACCCTCAACGTAATGCTAGACAGCTTGAATTTCTGAAGCCTGGAGTCCCCGAGGAAGACAACAGTCTCACTGCTAGTGGTAGTCTCTGCTCTAATCTGACCCAATCTGGAATGCTGTGTTTAGTTTGGGAGTTACATTTTAGGAAGAAAGTTGGAGTTTATTAAAAGGAAGATAACCGTCTGAGTAACCACATATATGTTACCTTCCCTCTGGGACTCAATTCTCCCTCTGTAAAATGAGTTTTCACTATATGATCTCTGAGGCCCCTTCCCCCTCTAAGCCCAAGATCCTATGAAAAAGGGGTTCCTTGAGGGAGATACAGGAGGCAGCATGTGCCAGGCAGGGCAAACAACCACCTTAGCCACCATCTCCCTTCACGCCCTGAGAGAGATGCTGTAGGACACTGAGCCCAAGACACTCGGGAATAGCAGTGGATCTGCTTCCAGCCCAGCCTCCTCAGCCATCATTGTGGGCCTCCTTCCTCATCACCACCAGTAATAATTGCTGATCAACTGCCACCAAGAGGCAGATGAACATCATCAGAGCCCAGGGAGTGGCTGTCCTCCCTGGGCCATCTGTCCTGCTTCTAGTCCAACTCTCACAGCCATCATGCAGGGAAGCAACCCCTATGGAGATGCAGCTTGGCAACTGCTCCTGCAGGAGCTACTGTCACATCTGAAGAACCAGAAAGGGAAGTTCTTGTCAACAATGTCCTCAGCACTGTCATATGGCTCCGCACCAGAAGTGGATATGATTTTATCAGTGGAAATGACATTAAAGAAGGGGCACTACCTTCTCTTTTGCCAGCTGAAACTGTCCATAAATGTTGTCTTCCCCATTAGAATGTGAATTCCTTGAAAGCAGCACTTATTTCTATTCATATTCCCGGCACTTAGCACAGGGCTTAGCTCATAGTTGGGCAGCTAGATGGTATGGCAGAAAGAGCACCTTGCTTTGAGTCAGGAATATCTGAGTTTAAATCCAGTCTCAGAGATTTACCAGCTGTGTGACACTTAAAAGACACTTACAAGTCACTTACAGTCACTGGTTTGCCTCAGTTTCATCATCTGTAAAATAAACTAGAGAAAAAAATGTCCAGTATCTTTGCCAAGAAAACTCCTAAAAAAGGTCACAAAGAGTTGGATATGACTGAAAAGCCATTAAACAACAGCTGCACATAGTAAGCACTTAAGAAATGCTTTATTAATTCATTCATATGAGGTTTGGTTGAAAGAAATGAGGATGTTTAACCAAGAAAAGAAAAGATTTTGGTGTTTTAGCAAAATTTTATATGCTAGGCTTAAACTTGCTGAGTTCATGTCACTTCTGGGCCATTTCCTTACTAAGGCCTTCTTACTCTCCGACTAGCTCCACTCTGCTGGAAATTTGGATCCTCACTCTGACAGGTGAGTTTTCCCCTTATCTCACCTGGGTCTAGACATCCATGATATTTACTGGTCCATTTCCTTACTATGTCCCCCAAAGAGGTATCCTCCTCCCTCTCTTTCCCACCCTCCTCTCATTTCCAGAGCCCTGATTGTGTTGTCTGCCCCCATTAGAACAGAAGGTCTGAGGGGTTGGGGCTCTCTTGCTTTGTTTTTATATCCTTAGTGATAAACACTATCACAGTGCTGGATACATGGTAAGTACTTAATAAATGTCTTATCATTTATCTCTTTCTATTTTTCTGTCAGTCTATATTACCTGTCAGCTGTCTTTCTATGCTATCATTTATCTATCCATCTGTCATCTATCTGCCTTTCTCTCTCTCTCTCTCTCTCTCTCTCTCTCTCTCTCTCTCTCTCTCTCTCTCTCTCTCTCTCTCTTTCTCTATTTATCCATCCACTCATCCATCCATCCACCTACTTATCCATCTATCCATCTAATGATCTATCTACTTAACAATCTATATATTTATATCTCTCTCTCTTTATATATAAATACATATATAAATCTATCTATCCAGTCATCCAATGGTCTAGATACTTAATAATCCATCTATGCATTTATTTATGTATCTATCCATTCAATTATCTCTCTTTCTACACATCCATACATCTACCTACCCATTCATCCATCCTTCTATCCATCTAGCCACACTTCTATCTCTCCATCCATCCATCATCTATCTACTTAATCTATTTATATATTTCCATCTCTCTCTCTCTCTGCTATTTATCATCTTTTTGTCTATTTATCCAACTTTCTATCTTTCTATCAATCTCTTTTTCTAGTCATCAACCACACAATAAGGGGGACATAGAACTAGAAGAGAGACACACCCCAAATAGCAGTCATTGATGAAATGGAAGATGATCCTTGAGAGAGGTTTGTCTCTAATGGAGTATCTTAGTGTTCTATCCCAGGCCCTATTCTGCTGAATATAATTTTAAAAATTTCAGTGACCTTCAAGCAAAGGCTGGATAAGCATCTGAGGGGGACACTGTAGAAAGGATCCTTTTTCCAGTACAAGTTGGGCTAAATGGTCACTGAATTTCCTTCTAGCTCAGAGATTCCATGGTTCTCTGGTTTGGGGGGGGGTAATCACTGTCTTCATAAATCTGAAAGTTTGTCACTGGTAAAGAGGATACAAACTTGTTCTTTGTGACTCCCAGCAGCAGAACTCAGAACAAGGTAGGGGGAAATTTCAGGAAGACAGATTTTAGCTTAATATAAGGAAAAACTTCCTAAAAATCAAAGGTGTTCCCACAAGGGAATTGGCTCTCTTGGTAAGTAGTGAGATGGTTTTCAATGGAGATATCCAAGTGGTGTCTGGATAATCTCCTATTAGGGGTGTTGGAAAGGGGGCTCTTGCATTGGATGAGAGAATGAACTTAATACCATCTGAAGTTCTTTACTAAAATTCGAGGATTCCCCCATTCTGGAGGGTGGATCAAATGCCAAGAATATGGAGCACCCGAAGACAGGAAAAAGAATAGTAGCTCATGAGGCATTAGGAGTTGAAGCTGTCCTAAATCAAGAGAAAGATAAGACCTAAAAGATACCTTAGAGATTCTGTAGTCTAACAACTTTGTTTTACCAGAGAGGAAACAGAGGCATTATGTACCTTTGCACACATAATTTCCTTGTTTTGAGCTTCAATGTTCGTCTTTATAAAATTCTGATTCTCCCAATTTTGAGACCATGACTTAGAGAAAGAGATAGTGGAAGGAAAAATGTTAATATGCAGGTACTGAGGGCAGGCACAAAACCAAATAGAAACCTTGCAAAGTCAGTTTGGAGAAAGGCAGGTCTAGGGCCATCCTCCACACAGACACCAAATGGATATTTCTAAGGCAGAAGACTGATTGTGTTACTTCCCTGCTCAAGAAACTCCAGAGGTTCCCTATTGCTTCTAGGATAAAATATACACCAGGATAAATTAAAACCCTTCACAATCTGGCTCCAACTGATTGTACACAGCTCTCTCATGTACTACATTCCAACCAAACTGGGCCACTCGTTCCTCCCTGTACACAATACTCCATTTCCCACCCAGGAGACTATCCTCTTCGTCTGCAGTGTACTCTTTTCTCACTTTTTGTTTCAGCTCAAGTGTGACTTCTTATAAAGAGCCTTTTCCCAATTTCCCTTGATCCCCGCTCCACTCAATCATTAGTGCATTTGTCTTAGCCACGATAGTGTACATATTTTGTATTTACATATCTTTGTGCAAGTTGTGTATACTCCAGGAGGAAGGAAGGATAAATAAAATAAAAAGGACAGGGACTGCTTTCATTTTTGTTTTCATATCCCTACTGCCTAAGATAGTGCCTGGCATATAATTTTTTTTTTTGTTCAGTTGTTTCTCTTATGACTTATTCTTGTGACCTCTTTGGAGTTTTCTTAGCAAAGATTACTATGGTGATTTGCCATTTCCTTCTCTAGCTCATTTTACAGATAAGGAAATTGAGTCCAATAGGGTAAAGTAACTTGTCTGGGGTCACATGGCTAGTGAGTATCTGAGGCTAATGATACTGCTGTGGTTTGCTATTTCCTTCTCTAGTTCATTTTACAGATGAGGAAACTGAGGCAAACAGGATAAAGTGACTTGCACAGGGCTGCACAGCTAGTGTCAGAGACCAGATTTAAATACAGGAAGATAAATCTTCCTCACTCCACCTGGTTTAGAACTCCATCCACTGCGCCACCTAGCTACCCCTGAATCAAATGATGTTCCCCAAAGGGAGGAGTTAAAGGAGCAGACAAACCCCAGTCTTGCCATCTTTACCTGATTCTAACATATCATCTCCCGAGCCATGCTCAATAAACTCCAGTGGCTCCCTAATTACCTTCAGGATCAAATAGGAAATCCTCTATTTGGCTTTTAAAGCCTTTCATGGCCTGACTTTTTTCTACTTTTCCAGTCTTCTTACATGTTATTCTCCTCATGCTTCTTCTCCAACCCCGCATGCATTTTTCTCTCCTCTGACATTGGTTTTCTTGCTCACCCTAAAATGAGACATTCCATATCCCCAACTCTGAGGGTTTTCACTGGCTGTCTCGGTTCCCACAACATTCTCCCCTCTTCTGTCTCCTAGCTTCCCTGGCTTTCTTCAGGTCTCAGCTAAAATCCTACCAGTCCTCCTTAATCTTCGTGCCTTCCCTTTGACACTGCCCTCAATATATTTTATTTCTACATGGCATCTTTCCCATACACACATGTATTTCCAGTCCCATTACATTGTGAACTTCTTTAGAGCAGATATCACAGTTTGGGGGTTGTTTTTGGTCTGTTTTGCTTTGTTTTTTGCCTTTTTTGTATGCCCAGTGCTCAGAACAGTGCCTAGAACATTGTAGTCACCGATAAATGGTAATTGATGGATTTTATGATTCTTGAATTCTTGGGTTCTATTTTCTTTAAATCTAAGAATCGAAAATTCTGTGCTCTAGTGTTCTGTGACTCTCTGGATGCCATCCCCCTTCCTCAGCCCTGATCTTTCACTGGGGACCTCCCCAAGGGGAAGGTTTCATTCCCAGGGATTTCTCCTGATTTCCAGCACCTGATTCCATCAGGGCCCCTTCTCTCACTCTGCCCAAGGCCATCCATCTGATTCATGGCCAGCAGCTGGAGAAGGGAGGGAAGGAGGTAGGGCTGGGGCAGGAGAGAGATAATGAAAACATAGGCAGCCAAGTCAGCACTCAGGCGAAGCTGAGGAACAATTCCACCCACATCAATATTTATTGCAGGAGAGAGATGGAGCAGAGCTCCCTGTTCTCTATGGCCATTCAGGGGTTTTCAAACTGTTAACAGGATGAAGCCAGGATCTGGGAAAGGTTGGCAGGGAGGAAACCAGATAGTTTAAAGAATGTTTGACTCAGAGTTTTGGATGCGCTGAGTCACAGCATTTGAGAAACATTGCCATAGAAACTTCTAATGGTATAACATAGAGAACAATGTAAGCTTAGCATTGCCGGCTGGGGATGGGGCTAGTAGATGTTTCCAACCTTATTGAGTGCCCTAACAACAGCCCTGTATAGTAGAGGGTGCTTGTATTGTTATGCCCATTTTACCGAGAGCCTAAGTGAATTCTCTGAAGTCACCCAGCCAGCAATCATCACTGGAAAAAGGGACTGGAACCTGGTTTTGGGGACTCTTTGACCAACGTTAAAAGATCAAGGGGCAGCTAGGTAGCACAGTGGAATAAAACATCAAGCCTGGGTTCAAATCTGGCCTCAGACACTTCCTAGCTGGGTGACCCTGGGCAAGTCACTTAACCCCCATTGCCTAGCCCTTGCCATTCTGTCTTAGAGTTGTTATTAAGACAACTTAAGTGTTGGGATCCATTATAACTCAGTGGCAGAACTGGCCCTCAGTAAATTATGTCAAATTCCTGGGCTCTAGCTCCTTCTTGGAACTGGCCATGGGATCCTTGTCCTTCTTTATTCCACTTTATATTCTAATTTAGGTTTAAAATTAAAAAAAAAAACCCTTACCTTCTGTCTTAGAGTCAATACTATGTATTGGTTCCAAGGCAGAAGAGTGGTAAGGGCTAGGCAATGGGGGTTAAGTGACTTGCTTAGGGTCACACAGCTGGGAAGTGTCTGAGGCTAGATTTGAACCCAGGACCTCCCATCTCTAGGCCAGGCTCTCAATCCACTGAGCCACCTAGCTGCCCTCAGTGTTAAAAATTTTTAAAGGCTATCAAAGCTAGAAGGATATTAGAAATCACCTACTTTAATCTCCTCATTTTACAGATGGGAAAACTGAGGTCTTATGGCTAGTATGTAGTAGAGCTAGGACTTTAATCTCTATGCTAGTGGTCTTTCTGTTGTTCCTTAGCTCCATAGTGGATAATTATTGGAATTAAGAGTCAGTAGGTCTTGGATTCAGATTCTGCCTAAGACAGTTACTAGTTGTGTATGACCCTAGGCAAGTCACTTCATCATTTTTGACCTCAGTTTCCTCATAATGGGGAGGTTGCCTTGATGGTCTCTGTAACCCTTTCCAGCTATAATTCTATAATGCTATGATCTTCACTAAAAAGCACTGAACAAGGGGCAGAGCTAGGATGGGATGGAGAAGGGAGAGTTAGCTTGCCATTGATTACATAAGAATGAGGGTAGATCATTCCCCCTTCTCCCCAGTCTGATCTATCATTATACCATCAGACTTCTTAGTGGGCTGGGATGGCGAGATATGGGTATCTGAACCCAAGGAGAGAAGTAGGCTCTGGGCTCTCCCGTGGGAGTTTGGAAATCCAGCTAGAAGTCTAGGATATAAATTAGAATAGAGGACAAGGGCTCCATGGCCAGGTCCAAGAAGGAGCCGGAGCCCCAGGAATTTGACATGGTTTCCTAAGGGCTAGCTCTACCACTGAATTATAATGGATCCCAATTTGGGACAATTATAATTGTCCCAAAGGGACAGCCTGACCACTCAATTGCTAGGTTCAGGTCTTTGCCAACACATCAAAGGACTAGAAAAATGGGAGTTGTGTTACTTTTTTTGCCTTTCCCCATCCAGTCTCTTAGGGGCTAGGCCAGAAGGAGGGCCATCTAAATTAAGATCTATTTGATGGATTATCCCAAGACCAATACCTTTCCCCAAGCCTACCCCACCCTCAGGCACCCTCTCCCCACTGTATAGGAACAGAGACACAGAGAAGAAGATGTTGTAGTTGATTTGCCTCCTGCCCCTCAAATCAAGTTCTTCCTTCCCCCAAATAGCTCCTCTCCCTTTCTCCTTCTTCCCATTCCTTTTGGCATTTTGGAAATTAAGTTCTTATTCCATTACCTTTGAAGAACTTCCATCCCTAATCTCAACTTTCGAGTCATTACTGAGACTCTGGGAGCTCTGTCCCATCTCCCACATTCAATCATTTGCCAACTCCCATTGATCCAATCTCCAGGAGATGTCTTGAATCTATGGGCTTCCTTTTTACTCATCTGAGTTCAAGCCGTCATTGCCACTTAGGCAAACCCCTGCAATTCCCTGGTTTCTACAATTACTGGCCTCCCTTTCTTCCTTTGTGTGACCGTGGAAAGGACACTTACCCTCTCTGGTCTTTAGTCCCATGGAAAGAAGGGCAAGGGGTTTTCATCAATATCAAACTCAAATAGAAATGGACCCACGGGGCTTCATATGGACTCGGAAACTACAAATGAACATTATCTGTTTTGTATTATATTTGTACTAATTTTGTTAAATATGTTTCCATCCCATTTTCACATGGTTCAGGCCCACTCCAGAGCTTGGAGGCATGAGCCAGGAATTAAACATTTCTGGTCTAAATGATCTCAAAGATCCCCATAAACTCTAATCCTGTGACCCTAAGACTGCTCTGCAGTTTGCCAGGGTCCCGTAACATCCCATGCAGGCCTAAAAGGAAAGGAAATGGCTCTGAATGTTAGGATTTCAAGAGTCTTGACTAAACATGACCATGCGCCCCTCTCCAAATAACATTATACCACATACCCCAAAAGCCCAATGGAAGTCATTTTTCAAGTATGAGGAGACCCCAGGGAAGTGGGAAGCAATAAAGGGCAGAGGCTGAGCCCTCTGTTTTCCTTTTCCCACACCCAGAATTTTAAGAATAACAAAATGGCCTTCTTTTACTTTTAGCTTTGTTTGAGGGCAAAATGTTTGTAGTGAAGTGCCACAGAGCTCTGTCCTTCCCCCCCTTTAAACCCTTATTTTCCTTCTTAGAATCAATACTGTGTATTGGTTCTAAGGCAGGAAAGTTGTAAGGGCTAGACTATTAGTGTTCAGTGACTTGCCCGGGTTCACACAATTAGAAAGTAACTGATTTGCATCCAGGACCTCCTCTCTGTGGATCTGGCTCTCAATCCACTGAGCCACCTAGCTGCCCCCTACTTAGAGCGCCATCCTTGCCCCTGCTCTTAGCCTCAAAAGAAGACCTTACACATGGGAACAGAGACAATGTATAGGGATGGTGTCCCTGATGCCAGGGATCCTTACTTTATCATCCAATGAAGATAAGATCTTTTTCCCGAAACTAAGCTCCTTCTCTTCCTTTGGCATTTCCCGGGGAAAGAAGAAATAAGGGAGAGCCGTCAGGGTCACAGCGCCAGCAGAGACCAAGAATCCCAGCCACCAGGCGCCTACCCAGCGTGGGTCCTTTGGAGTCAGAGAGATGCCTCCTGAAGGGGAAAAAACAAAACCAAACCCATAGTCAGCTGAATGCATGAAGATGCCGTGTGTCGATCAGGGAGAGAGAAGTGGGTTTTGTAAAAAAATGGATTTTGAACTCTGGACTTCAATCCCCACAAGCCCTTGCTCCACTTACCCAAAATGCTTTGCAATCTCACTGAATTCTCAGGTGGGCCGAGATTGAGAAGGGATTTAACCTGATTGCAAAGGCTTTTGGGTTTGCTTTTGGACTTCTGTTTTGGAGCAGACCCGTCTCTTCCACGATGTGAGATTATCTTGCCTAGGCCTCTCTGGCCTAGGCATGTGTTTTCTTATCCTGTATTTTCTTTAATCCTTAATCTTTAATAAACCTCATAAAAATATAATACTCCTTGCAGAGAGAAACTAATTTCTACCTGCCTCAGTCTCCCCCAAATTTTAACTGTTACAGTTTGAAGTCACAGGATCTGGATTTGAAGCCTCATTCTCTTATTTTTTTAACCCTTATCTTCTAGTTTAGAATCAAATCAAAGAAAGAAGAATGGCATGAGCTAGGCAGTCGGGGTTAAGCATCTTGCCCAGGGTGTCTGAGTGCCTCCTCTTTTATATTAACTATGTGATCTTGGGCAAGTCATTCCCTTTCTCTGGGCCTGATTTTTCTCCTCTGAAAATAATGGAGTTAGACTAGACAGATTCAGACCTTTCCTACTCTAAGCCTTCTGATTCCAAGATTGTCTCCCCGCTTTCCATGTCACTTCTGAAGTTCTGAAGACCTTGGAGCCCCTTTTTCTTGAGGTTAAAGACTCCAGAAGTGGCCTCATCCAAGGGATGGCAGAGTGGTTGGAGCTGGAACTTGGGTTCAAATCTTGCCTCTTTTGCTGACTGTGTGACCTTGGGCAAATCCTTTCATATTAGGGCTCGGTTTCCTTTTCTCTAAAATGAGGATAACCACCTCCTCTTGCTTCACAGTGGTGGGAGGGGTGGGTAGTGAATGAGAGAATGGATATAAAATTTCATTGTAAAGAGCCCTAGACTAAAGGAGGCATAGGTTAAAGGGCTAATGGCTACTTACTAGCTCTAAATTCTTGAGCAAATTAGGTCTGTGGCCCCATCTTTAAATGAAGGTTGGACTGGGCTTTCCATTCACTTCAGACACTAACTTTCTGTGTTCTAAGATCTTTGGTAGTGCCAGTTAAGTTCTGCCACCAATTTACCTGTGTGCCCTTAGGCAAATGACTTAACCTCTCCCTGCCTTAGTTTCCTCATCTGTAAATTGATGAGTTTGACCTAGATATCCTCTGATGTCTCTTCCATCTTTTAAGTCTATTTTTCTATGATGTCCTCTGTTCCAAGATTCCTGCTAGCTCTGGCATTCTATGCTCTAGGTTCCCTTTCCTTATCTGACATTCTCTGTTCTGAGGTCTCTCTCAGTTCTGAAAAACTCTAAGCATATAAAAACTAATTGCTGATATTTTAAAAAATTATTATTTCTTTTTTCCTCCCCAGTAATGTTTTGTTGTATTTTCACCCAAATAATATAGAAATAAGTTTTTAAACTTAAAAATAAAACCTTTACCTTCTCTCTTAGAATCAACACTGTATATTGATTCCAAGGCAGAAGAGTGGTAAGGGTTAGGCAATGGGGGTTAAGTGACTTACCCAGGGTCACACAGCTAGGAAGTATCTGAGGTCAGATTTGAACCCAGGACCTCCGATTCTAGGCCTAGTTCCCAATCCATTGAGCCACCTACTTGCCTCCAAAATTAAAAAAAAAATTCTTTTCTGACATTTTGCCATCCAAATTTCCTCTCCCTGCCCCATATGGTAAGCAATTTGATACAGGTTTATTATTATTATTTCTAAAGTCCCTCCCAGAGAATTTGGAACTCAAAACACAAATGTTAAAAAATTGCCTTTACATATAATAGGGGAAAAATAAAATATGGCTAAAAAAATAAAGTCCCTCCCAGCTCTGGTATTCTGTCTTTTAACGTCCCTCTTACCCCTGACATTCCACTTTAGTGGCCCTTGACAGCTCTGAATTTCCATATTCCAAAGTCCAGTAGAAGAATCTATGTTCTATTATGGAAGGAGAAAATAAAAATGGAGGGACAGGAATGACAAGAGAAATGCATCATGGCACTGGCTGTTACAGAACACCTGATCAGACAGGACTGGTGGATGATTTCCAGAGGCAGCAGACAACTGGCCTGGAGGTGCTCCAGAGTAGTGAGAAGAGTCCCTGATTATCCGGGCATCACCCACTAGAGCTCTGTGCTAAAAGCCGACTGACTGATCAATTCTTGATTTGCCTCAATTACAATGTTTTCCTTCAGAAGGAAGATGGAGCAGCAAGGGAACTGCTATTCTTAACCTGACACTGACCAAAAAAAGGAGGAAGTGGTTGCTGAGGTAGAAATTAGGGGGAACCCTGGGAGACAGAGAGCACTCCATCCTGGAAACAGATAAAGACGGGAAAGCCTGGCATACCCCGACACAGTCCACATTTTTTGAGAGCTGATTTCAATGTCTCGAGAAAGGATAGGTAGCCTCAGAATCCCTGGTTTAATGATGTAGAGGGGAAATTGATTTCTAAAGGATGGGAACCTCTCAAGAGTAAAATGTAAAGGTTCAAGCCTAAATTCTATTAATAATGAATAATGGGGGGGTTACCCTAGAATGTGAATCTCAAAAAACACTAATGGAGGGGCGAGGGTTTAGCATCTTGATTTTGGAGTCAGGGGATCTGGGTTGGAGACTTTCCTCATCTTTTTACTGACTGTGTGACCTTGGGTGAGTAATTTGAGCTCTCCAAGTAGCAGTCTCTTCATTTATAAAAAATGAGGGGGTTGGAATTGAGAATCACTGAAGTTCCTCTAAGCTCTAAATCCCATGACCCACTTAGATTTTTAAAAGTCATTCGGAGAGTAAATAAGCAACCCAAGGAGGAAGAGAAAAGGACACAGCTCTAGAAGACTCAGGCTAGGAGTGTGGGCATCCAGAAGGATGCCAGGCTTGGGATAAAGGCCAATGACAACAAAAAACCATCAAAACTATTCTGGAGGCAATAAACCTCTAGGGGAACATCACAAGGCTCTGTCCTTGGCTCTGTTCTATTCAGCATTTTTATCAACGTTTTGGATGAATACAGGGATGGCAGCAGAGCTTGGAGATGACATAAAGCTGGGAGGGACAAATGATATACTGCATGACAGAATCAGGACCTCAGAATTTCCGAACAGCTTAGAACAATGAACTAGACACTTAAATGTCCATTTTTGTGGTAGGATGGAAAGAGCATTGAATTTGGAGTCAAAAGACCTGCTTCTGTGTCCCAATCTGCCACTTGTCAGATGCTGGGACCTTGGACAAATCACTTTATTTTTCTGGGTCTCAGTTTTCTCATCTGTAAAATGGAGATACTAATACTCTCACTATCTACCTTATCAGGCTATTCTTGGGAGGCAAGTGCTTTATAAACCCAAAAGCCCTTAGGATGCTTCCGCCCCCCCACCAAGAATTGAATTCAAAGAGATGACATGTAATAGTGATGAATGTAAACTCTGGGGATGGGCTAAAGAAATATCAACTCCAGAGTGGAAGAAGGGGTGGTTTAGACAGCCAATAGTTCATGTGATAATGGGGCTTTGGGAAGCCTTGCAAATTCATTATGAGTTCACTGTATGGAAGTCAAGTGGTTAAAGAAGGGAATTCATTTTAGGTTCCATTAACAAGGAGCACGGGGTTCAGAAATTGGAGAGAATAGTATTGTTGGGCTTTTCCCAGGTCATGACACACCTGGAGAATTTAATTCCGTTCTGAGCATTTTATTTAAGGGAGGGCATTGAGACTGGGGAATGAATTTAGGAGAGAGCATCCAGGATGGTGAGAGGACTGGATGCCCTACGGAGAAGTCTTTTAAGGAACCAGGGATATTTAGACTTCGGGGCAGCACAGTGGATAGAGAGCTGGGACTGGAGTTCAAATCTAGACTCATAAGCTGTGTGACCTTGAGCAAGTCACGTTACAATGCAGTTTCCTCATCTATAAAATGAACCAGAGAAGGAAATGTCAAACCGCTCCAATATCTCTGCCAAGAGACCCCCTCCCCCCTCAATGGGGTCCCAAAGAGTCAGATGTGACTGAAATGACTGAACAACACACAAGACTTGTGGGGGGAGATCTCCAGTTATTTGAAGGGCCATCATGTAAAAGAGAGATGAGACTGAAAGCACAACCAATCTCTTAAATATTTATTAAGTGCCTCCCATATGTCAGCCTGTATAGATGCTGGGGACACAAGTGCAGAAGAGAAACTATCTTTGCTCTCAAGGAGTTTCCATTTGACTTGAACTAAGAGCAAAGGGGAGAAGCTGCAAAATGGAAAGTTTTGAGCTGACAGAAGGAAGATCTTGCTATGATTCTGTGATTCTAAGGGCCTTTCTGGCTCTGACATTCATTCCTCCAGAGTGCCAGAGTCCCAGATTTGGAAGGGACTCAGACGGCATTTAGTTCCACCTATAATCCATACCAAGAATGGTTATAGATTCCCTTAGAAGTCATCATCTGGGGCAGGTAGGTGAGATTGAGAGCCAGACTTAGAGATGGGAGGACTTGGGTTCAAAACTGGCCTTAGACACTTTCTAGCTGTGTCACTTACCGCCTTACCATTTTTCTTCCTTCGAGCCAATACACAGTACTAACTCCAAGATAGAAGGTAAAGGTTTAAAAAAAAGAAGTAATAATGCAGTCTTTGCTTTAAGTCTTCCAGGATGAAGGAGTACACTGTCCCCCAAGATAGTTATTTCCAGTATGGGGTCATGGAACTGTTTATAAAGAGCACTGGTTTTAGGATTAGAGGTGCTGAATTCAAATTTTTCCTCGTTCACTTTCTGGGAATTTCCTCATCAAGAAAATGAAGCCATTTTACAAGAGAGCCTCAGATGTCCCTTCCTGCTCTAGATTTAAAAGCCTATTATTAGAAAATTCTTTCTATTTCCCTGTAACTTCTCTCCCATAATTCCCAGTTTTGCCCACAACCCTCCTCTCTTTCTCCAAGACAACCTTTCAAAGACTAGAAGGCAGCTATCACTTTCCTCCTAAGTCTTCTCTTGTCTGGATAAAATATCACCAGTTTCTTCAACTGATCCTGATATGGCAAAGTTTCCATTCCCCTTTCTAGCCTGGTCACTCTTCCCTGGCCTAATGCCAGCTTGTGCCCTCAGAACAGAGCACTACTGCTAGGCAGAGGACAGAGAGCTCCACTGATAATTGTTCCAGCTTAGAAGGGATCATTTTGTGGCAGCTTCATATCACATCACACAGACGCTTTAGGAATGTTCTATACCATGCAGGACTTTTGAAAACAGGTTTACAAGATTATTTCAAAGATGAGGAAACTAAAACCTAGAAAAAGAAAGGGAACTGTCCAAGGTAAAATGCAGCTGGTAAATAGCCTCCAAATGCACAGTTCTTTTTACTATCCCTTTGGTACTTCTTGCTTTTTTCTTTTTTAAATCCTTCCCTTCCCACTTAGAATCATTACTGTGTGTTGGTTCCAAGGCAGAAGAGTGGTAAGGGTAGGAAATGTGCGTTAAGTGACTTGCCCAGGGTCACACAGTTGGGAAATGTCTGAGGCCAGATTTGAACCGAGGAACACCTGTCTCTAGGCTTGGCTCTCATCCACTGAGCCACCTAGCTGCCCCCTTATATTCTTTTTTGTTTTTAAGATTTTTTAGAAAATGAATATTAACTTGTTCAACCCTTGCTTGCCAATTTAGAATTAATGCTGTGTATTGGTTCCAAGGCAAGAGCAGTAAGGGGGTTAAGGGACTTGGCCAGGGTCACACAGCTAGGAAGAATCTGAGACCAGATTGAACCCAGGATTTCCCATCTCTAGATCTGGATCTCAATGCACTGAGCCATCCTGCTACCACTACCCTGATTTCTCTTTACTGTGAACCTCTTGATAGTGAATTCAGAAAAAAATAGCCTGGTACCAATTCATGTCTTTGTAAGGATGTGGGGGGAATTTTTAGGGGTCAGACTGTTAAGTTGCAGTATTCTTATTTTTATGGTGGTAGAAAATACCGTTTCTATCTTATTATTTATAATCTGGTCTGAGGCAGGACATAGGCCAGCATTGTGGGTAGAATATCCTCTAACTCATATTGGTTAATTGCTTGATGGTGTGTTCATGGCTTGAAAAATGGATTAGTGGACTCAGGTGAGAAGTCTCAGGTTGGCCTATCACATGTACATGGAGGGTGTTCTAGGATAGGGCACCATTATCAGAAGGGAATTTGGAAAAGGGCAACAGGAAGGGCATTGGCTCCACATCAGGAAAGAATCATAGATCTAAAGTGAAAAAGAACCTCAGAGACCATTTAGTTCAACTATCCCATTTTACATATGAGGTAATTGAGGCCCCAAGACCATATACTGGAAATATGTTTGCCAGGAGTAAATTTTTGTGGTTCAGTTGTGTCTGACTCTTCATGACCCCACATGGGGTTTTCCTGTTAAAGATGCTGGACTGCTTTGCTCTTTCCTTCTCTGGCTCATTTTACAGATAAGGAAACTGAGGAAAACAGGGTTAATTGATTTGTCTAGGGTCACATAGCTGGTATATGAGGCCAATGATACTTGAATGGTTTGCTATTTCATTCTCCAGCTCATTGTACAAATAGGTAAGTCAGGTCTCTAAATCTCTCTGAATGTCAGTTTTCCTCTCTGTAAAATGAGAGGGTGAGATGAGATGATGTCTTTAGTTCCTTCCAGGTCTAATGGTCTATGATTCTCTGTTGATGTCTCATTCCCTTCCCCTGGTGTATTATTTCTAAATATATATATTCTCCTTTCCTTTGTAAATAAGATCTCTAGGATGTGGTAAGGGAAAGGGGGGAGGTGCCAATATTTGGCATGGCAATGGGAACAGAAGTGGGGAAGTCATAATAATGCCAGAGCAGAGGCTGCACATCCCTGAAACTAGGGAGCCGGTTAAACCCAGGAACTGGGGAGGTCAGGAAATCAAGGAGACTCAAGTAAGGGTTCAGAAATTAGCAAGAGACCTTTGTAGAGGGCCCTGGATCAATAGATGGAGGAAGCCAGAATCCTCAGGAAGCTGACACAGTTCACTGAAGAGTAAACCTCAAGGCTGGATACTGAGTAAACCCTCTTCTCTTTCTTCACCCTGGAGAATTTTCTAGTAATTGGAGGGCTCCAAAAGCAGAATGGGCAGGAGGTCCCATGATCCCTCCTCCCCAAGTCTTTCAGCAAGGCTGGATGGCCATTTATCAGGGATTTTTTTGGATATTGATCTACTCCTAGAGGACCAGACAACAACAAGAGGGCTGTATCATTTGATGACTCCAATTCTAGCCCAACTTTTCTCTCAACCAGTAAGGAAGCCTCCTGGTCAAAGTCAGTTTTTATCTCATTTTTCAGGGAGGGATTAGATGGCTTCTAACTTCCAGTTTAGGGATTCAGTATGAATTCTCTTTCTAGTTTTGTCCCTGCTTCCAAAAGATGTGGAGAAGATAGAGGGTTAATTTTTAAAAATCAGTATCTTTTGTTCTTAAATCACCTAAAAAGTTCCCCTTTATCCATCCCCTAGACCTTGGGAGTAGCCATAGTTCCAGTCCAGCATCTTCAGCCATCATCCTGGGAAGCAATCTCTAAGGAGTTGCAGCCTGGCAACCATTCTTGCTGCTACTTTGACTTCAGCTCTGAAGACCCAGAAAGGAAAGTTCTTGCTCCCCAAGTCCTGGGCCCCATCAGATGGTTCCACATCAGAAAACAGAAGTGAGTTTATCAGTGGAAATCACATTAAAGAAGAGGCATTACCATCTGTTTTTCTACTGCACCCTAAGGACCACGGGACTTCTCCATCTCATTTGCAGCCAAAACCTACCATATGTAGGATGTCCCCCATTAGAGCACAAGCTCCTTGAGAGCAGGGGCTGTCTTATTTGTCTATTTGTATCCCCAGCCCTTAGCACTGTACTTTGCACATCATAACTGCTTAATAAATATTCCATTCATTCACTTATCCCTTGTCATAGAATTATTTCTCAAGACAAAAATTTTAAAAATAAAAAGAGGAAGATGAGAAAAGAATCAGCAAAACCAATCAGTACACTGAAAAATAAAATACACTAAAGTATTAAGTACTAAAAGTACACTAAAAATAAACCAGACAACATATTTGCACAGACCTTCCTCCCTCGCCTCCATCAAATCTGCAGAGGAGCTGGGTGAGGTGTCTTCTCATAAGAGATAATCATATTAGTTCAAATAGGGCAGCAAGCCAGGGAGCTATTTTATAGAGAAGGAGGGAATCACTCCACCTACTCATAGGAAATGGCTTATTCTAGATAGACCTGCTAATTTCTTCCTCTGGTAGGTGTCTATTCCTTTTAGATTTAGAACCACAAAGGCCTGAGCTTCATTCTGTTTTGCCTGGATCACAAGGTTTTAGCATCCAGAATTGTCAAGGTGGAAGACTTCATAGGGTTTAAAAAAGGAAGGGACTTTAGAGACCATTAATCCCATGTCACCGATGGCAAAACTGAAGCTCAGAGAGAATAAACTTTTAGCCTTGGAGATTACAGGTATTAACTGATAGAGCCAAGATGCAAGCTATTTCTTCTACCTCTGAACACAGTCCCCCCCCCCCTCCCCAATTAATACTACACTGTCTCATGGAAAAGAAGTCAGAAAGCTAGGAATTAGGAAAGAATGAGTGAAACAAACAACGAAGACCAACATTGACATGGATACTTGCTTATTGGCTGAGAGTGAGCCTGCATTATAAAATGACCCAGTGAGTTTGAGCTAGAGGAACAAAATGGCCCAATGGCAATTAATTGTTCTGAGATGGAAGAACACTTTTCTGGCCAGGAAGGTGAGCAGGCAGTTCTTTGTTGGGAGAGGCTTCTACACTAGAACCCTTCATTTGCCCTAAGCACAAGGAACCTTAATTCAAGAATAAATTAACAATAAAATCAATAATCAAGAAATTAAAAGCAAAGCAAAGTCGTATTATGCCAGTCCATCTGGGACCAGCCAGCTGGGCTTAGAATCAGACCTTCAAACCTTGTGTTGCCACTTAATAGCTATGTGACTTTAAATAAGTCTCTTTTCCTTTCTTTTCTTCTTTCCTAATCTATAAAATGAGAGTCATGTTAGAGGAATTCTGGGGTCCCCTCCAGCTTTAAATATGTGGTCCTATGATATGTAGACTATTGGGAACAGATGTACATGATTTGTTTTGCAAATTTAAAGTGATAAATATATGTAATATGTATATATGATATATATACTCATATGTACACATACACATATGTATGGAAGATGAGAAAGAAATAAGCAAGACCTATCAATATATAATAAAATTTAAAATATATTAAAATATGGCAACATATTCAATATTCTAAGCACCCTCTCCTTCCTCCCCTCCACTTCCTCACCCCCACCCCAATATGCAGAGGAATTAGGGGACATGTCTTTCTTATCATAAGAG